>NC_027751.1:44615309-44633041 GCF_000695525.1 Brassica oleracea var. oleracea | reverse complement strand
GATAAAAGACATAGGATAATAGATCAATCCCTAATGAGTAAATCGAAACTCTATAAGTTCGATCCCCAAACCCTAAAATCGAGATTGATCCATTGATCAATTAAAATCAAAGCCTTAAAGGTTTTGAATCTCAAATCAAATCTCTTTGATCTAAGATCAAATTTTCGAAAATACCTAAACCCTAATTCGAAAAACTGATTAATTAAAACTGATTGAATGTTGATTGAGGTTGAACTCATCCTGAAATTGTAATAGCTTGTTAATCAAATCGAAACCCTAAAATCCTAATTTTGAAAATCGATTTTGATTGTTTGAATTGAATATTAATTGATTGATTTGATCACCTAGAACTATTGCTAAGATTGTTTAAATTTGAATCTGAATGAATTAAGATTGTTTAGATTTTTTAAACTGAAATCCTAATAACCTAGTCTAGATTATTTTGAAATCAAATCTGAATTGTGGCTGTGTGGCCTTGTTGCATTCTAGGTTAATAGTTTTTGATCATACCTTGTGGCCGTGCAATTTGATCACATTGATTGATTGCAATTACACTTAGAACTTATTCTAGGAATGACATTGAATCAAATCAAATAGTCGTGTGGCTTGTTCTTTTGCTTGGCTGAGTATTTGTGTGTTTTGTTTGCATCTCGTATGAAATGATAGAAACCATGTTAGGATTGCAATTACATGTTAAACTAAATGCATAAGAGTTAAACCGATTGCATCCATAGCCGTGAGGCTTGACTTGGCCGTGAGGCATAAATCTTGGTCGTGAGGCATTGATTGATTGTTTGAACCTAAAACCCTAATCGTTTAAATTTAAAACTATTACTAAAAGATCTAAAATATTAATCCATGATTTCAGATGTCGAAAATCAATAACCTGGATTTTGCTGCCCTAAATCTAACTGGAGATAATTACCTTCAGTGGGCGCTTGATGCTAAGATCATCCTGAAATCCAAGGGTCTCGGTGAATATATCACCGAGAACAATAATGCCAATGAAAAGGATCGTTACAGAGCCATCTTGATCATTCGTCATCATCTAGCTGAGAGTCTCAAGGATCAATATCTAACCATTGAGAATCCACTAGATCTTTGGACTGAATTGAAATCGATATAGGATTACCAGAGAACGGTGATCTTACCAAAAGCTCCGTTTGATTGGAAGAATCTCAGGATCCAAGACTATAAGTCTGTGGACGAGTATAACTCTGCACTGTTTAAGATCGTTTCTTAAATGAAACTGTGTGGTGAAAGTATTACAGATCAGGATATGCTTGAGAAAACTTTTTCCACTTTCCACACAAGCAATGTATTGTTACAACAATAGTACCGTGAGAAAGGTTTCAAAACCTATGCTGATCTTATTTCTTGTCTCTTGCTCGCTGAGCAGAACAATGAATTACTAATGAGAAACACTCAGATGAGACCTCTTGGATCCGCTCCACTACCTGAAGCACACACGACAGAGGACAATAAAGAATCCCATCACGTCCAAGGAAATGGCCATAATGGCCTTGGTCGAGAAAAGTGGAACGGACGTGGACGTGGCCAAAACTTCTTTGGCCGCGGGCGAGGGAATCAACATGGTAGAGACCATGGGCGTGAGGAGTTTATAAATTGCGGGTATGGTATACATTAAGGTCTATGGCAAAATATGTATAACGGCAAGCATTTAGATGCTTTATATTCACCCAGAGAAACCCATTGAGATTATAAAATATAGAGATATAAGAATGGTTTCCACAATGATACAATGGGCAAAAGGAAACAACAGTTCCTTCAGAGTTATGAAAATCGTCCAAGGTCATATTAAATCCTAAAGACTATACCTGCATTCCCTATTGATATAGACTATGCCAAGATCAGTATGGTAACCAGAATGGTTTACCCACGAAATTATACACTTTATGGCATGACTGATTGGCCATCCTGGTTCAAAACGTGATGTGAAATTGATATTGGAAAAAACACAAAGAGTTATCCCATAGAATCTCACGTGTGTAGCATGAACACAATGGAAACTCATTAGGCCATGATGTCCCAAAGCACTTAAAGATTATAGTATGTCCATGAGGGGGCAGTGAGGACAAATCCGCACATGTCCATACTATATATAGCTTGGCTGAATCCTTTTTTAAATTTGTATTGGCCATTACCCATAGGTCCAAACTCTCAGTCCAAGGCTTGGGCACACACGAATTTACATGCACCTTAACTAATAAGCATCAAACCATTTAAGTGAGCATAGATATTCCCATCTCAAATTTATTACGGGTCATGAGCCAGACATATACCATCTTGAGATATTTGGATAAGCCACCATAAATATATTTGCCGTATAAGATGGATCCTTAGAAGAGGGTGATGATGAGGATATATGTTGGATATGAATCTCCCACAAATAATAAAGTACCTTGAGCCAAATATGGGTGATCTATTTAGTGGTCAAGAACACGGATTGCAAGTTTAATGAATCCGACTATCCAACATTAGGGGAAGAAAATATTAAGCTGGTAAGAGAAACAGAATGTCATCGACCATCGTTGTCTTGGCAAGATCCTCAGACTAAAGAATGTGAAATAGACGTCCAAAGATTATACATTTACAAAGCTAACTAATCAAATGCCAGACACATTTGCTGACCCGAAAAATGACTAAGTCATATATAAACCAGCTTGTAAAGCACCAACAAAATTTATGTCTAAGAGAGACACAGTCAAGTTGCTACAGAGTCTATACAAGATAGACCAATAGATTCCAAAAGATAAGAATCTCCGGAAACAAAAGAAAGGTGCAAAAGAATGATAATCAAAATCCAAATCCGATGTTACTAAGGAAACCATCCCAGACATGGAGATAAGGCCGGTCGGCTCTAAGGTACATAACCAAGCTGCAAAGTATTAAAGGTCCTGATAATAATGAATCTCAATCGATTATATCATGTCTGGAACATAATGGAACCAATAAAGAATGTCGACATAAGATGATTTATTTGCATACAAGGTAGCACTTGAATTTATGAATATAAGCGAGGATCATGAACCCACATCAATATAAGAGTGCGCACTCGTAGAACAGATTGAATGGAAACGTGGGGTTAAATAGTTTAAAGAAGAAAGGCGTATTTGACCATATGATTAAGACGCCATATGATGTTAAAACCAGTGGATATAAATGGGTCTTGTGAGGAATAGAAATCGTGAGATATAAAGCTAATGTTGCACAAGGATTCTCACAAAGACCAGTAATAGATTATGAGGAGATATACTCTCATGTGGTGGATGCAACTACTTTTAAGATTTCTCATAAGTCTGGCTATATAAGAGACAAAATTAGACTTGCAGCAAACTGATGTAGTGACTGCATATTTATATGGTCCACTGGATAATGAAAGTATTAGAGGCTATTGAGCTGAATGTACAGCAAGTTCTCGAGAACAATATTGATAATCATCGAAATATATGATCTGAATATCCTAGGAACCTCTGGATACAATTTCCCAAAAGGTTGAATACTTTAAGAAAGAATTCGAGATGAAAGATCTCGGGAAAACAAAATTCTGTTTGGGAGTACAACTTGAGTACATAAATGATGGGATCCTTGTGCATCAGATGACATACACTGAAAAGGTACTCAATAGATTCAATATGGCCAATTGCCATTCTCTGACCAGTCCCATGGTCGTGAGGTCTCTCGGCCTGGACATTGACCCATTCCGTCCCAAGATGGACGATGAAGATGACCTAGGTCCCGAAATGTCATATCTCAGTGCCATAGGAGCTTTAATGTACTTGGCAACTCACACACGGCCTGATATAAGCTTTACCGTGAACCTACTATCTAGGTTTAGCTCCTGTCCGACCCAGAGGCATTGGAATGGGATCAAACATGTTCTTCGTTACGTACAAGGAACAAAAGACTTGGGTCTATTTTATACTAACCATAACAAAGATGGTTTAAATAGTATATACAAAAAAAGGTACTCAAGGGATTTAATGTGGACCAATCTCACCCATTATCTAGTACATGGGTGTGAGATCACTTGTACACTGATCTGTTTGGTCCACAAGAAGGACATGGTCGTGAATATCCCTGACTTGGACACGGATCCTTTGGTCCCAAGAAGGACAAGAAATATGTCTTTGGTCCGGTAAAGTCCATTACCCAAGTACCATTGGCGCCTTGATGTAATAGACAAGCCATACTAGGCCGGACATGTGTTCTTGCCGAGAATCTCCTATATGTTTAGCTCATGTTCGACCATAAGGCACTAAAGACATAAAATTCCCTAACCTTAAGTACTATTGGCGCCTTGTCTTGATATTGAGACCATTAGTCATTGGTATCCATGAAGCTCAACCATCAGGTTGGGATGCGCCAACTTGAAGGACATATACGGAGATTGAGATACGTAGACTGAAAGATTTTCAGTGATGTTCAGAACATGGAGAATAATGCGTGTTGTACTCTTTTTTCTTAACCATGGTTTTGTCCCACTGGGTTTTCCTGGTAAGGTTTTAATGAGGCAACATCCAAAGCGTATTATGAACTCTGTATGGTTATGACATTCAAGGGGGAGTGTTATAAACCATATGATGGATGTCCATAACCGGTCCGGCCTATAACCAGCCCAATACCAAGAGAGAGAGACGGCCCAATCCTAGAGAAAGAGAGACGGCCGCATGAAGAGGAAAGAGAGGCGGCTTAAGCTTTAGAAAAAATGAAACTCTATTTCATTTTCCTTGTATTTGTACACTTTCCATATTTATGTCTTTCCTTTTATCTTTTTGTAACTCTCATATATAATGACACCTTATGATTGAGTAATAATACACACAACTTACAAATTTCTAAACCTTTGCTTCGTAACATAATACTATTATTGTAACATAATACTATTATTCGGCTGCTAGTTAAAAGAGTGGCTAATGTCAAATTAACTGAAATAATAAAATGATGATAAGTACTTTCCCTATCAGGTTGTTAGATCATCAATGACAACACTAGACATTTAATTTCGATATATGCCATAAAAACAAAAGCTCTATCCACATACACGACCACGTTGGACACTAATATGTCAAATATGTAATCAAAACATGAAACACTAGACCGACCTTGCATTTACCATGTCTAGTATATATTGTTTATAGCTTAATGATTTATCATAATGTGACCAGTCTGAGCGAATTATTTTGAAATTGTAGAATATAAATGTAGAATTGTTTTATTTAAATATAATCTCGTTGATTTTCGACAAAAAATAATAATAATAATCTCGTTGATTAAGCCACAATGAATAATACAATTTTACACAATTTCTAAATGGGTCAGGATTTTTATTGTCAGGCCCAAAAGTAGTTGGTAAGAGTACATATTTGTAAATGGGCCAGGTAAAGAGGCTTCTCTAATCTCCACCCGAAGAAACTATTCCGACGACTGAGACTGAGATAGAAGATGGCGAACAAGCTCATCGGAGAAATGGACCTTCTCAAGAGAATCTCAAACATTTTCGCCGCGCGAAACATCATCACCGCCAAGGTTTTACCTTCCGATACACTTTATAATCATATCTTCTTCATCCGATTAAACCCAATTGCTTTTTTTTTAGGATGCATTGTCTATGACGGAGTTTGAGTTGATGGAGCTTCTAGACGTTGGAATGAAGGAGATACAATCAGCTGTTAGACTCATCAGCGAAGCTGCCTCTCCTCCATGTCAATCCGTAAAAAGCAGCTCTTTTCTCTTTCAGTTTGCTACATATGAACTTTAAGCTTTTATAATCTGAACCTTTGATAATGGTTGTAAAGGCTCGATCTTTGCTGGAGCAAAAGGTCGAAAACGAGTACCTATTGGGGCATCTTCCTACCCATTTGAAGGGGTTGGACTCAGCCTTGTGTGGTGGCATACCCTTTGGTGTTCTTACTGAGTTGGTAGGCCCTCCTGGTATTGGTAAATCACAGGTACTTTAACTTCACTTCAGTGTGGTTTTTGCATATGGTAAAGGTTCTCTCTTTGTATTGTGCAGTTTTGCATGAAGCTTGCTCTATCAGCTTCGTTTCCTAAAGCTTATGGAGGTTTAGATGGTCGTGTGATCTACATAGACGTTGAGTCCAAGTTTAGTTCAAGAAGGTAAACTACTTCTTCTTACCTGCATGACATCTTTCTTGTGCATGAAGTTCTCAAGAGTGTGTATTCATTCATCAGGGTGATAGAGATGGGATTGAAGAGCTTCCCTGAAGTGTTTCACCTTGAAGGAATGGCACAAGAGGTTGTTTGTATTCCCTTTTTGGGTAAAGTCATCTCATGTTTCAGATTTGCTTACATAACTTATTGCCAGTGCAGATGGCAGGAAGAATCCTTGTGTTGCGGCCAACTTCTTTATCCGACTTTACTGAAAGGTGTGTTAGACTTCACTTTATCTGCTAGGAACTATTATCATGATGCTCTTTGTAATCAAGCAGTATACAAGAACTCAAGGAATCGATTCTTAAAAACCAAGTGAAGCTGCTAGTGATTGATAGTATGACAGCTCTTCTTTCAGGGTTAGTTTAATCTCTATTTCTTCCTGACCTTAGTAACAAAGTATTTGTTTTTTTTTACTAAATAAATGATTGATTTTCAGTGAAAACAAACCTGGAGCTCAGAGACAGCAGCATCAGCTGGGTTGGCATATCTCTTTCTTAAAGTATGAATTGTAGTCTAAGCTTTGAGTGTACCATTCACATGAGCACTTCATCTTTAACATTGATGTTGATTCCCTTGCAGATCGCTTGCTGAATTTGCACGGATTCCTATAGTGGTGACTAATCAAGTTAGATCACAAAACCGAGACGAGACTAGTCAGTATTCTTTCCAAGGTAATATTAAACAGAAACTGAAGTATCTATGTACTCTTTTGTTGACTTCATCAATGCACTCTACCACAGTCATATGTTTTTCTATGTAACAGCTAAACTGAAAGATGGATTTGAAGAACACACAAGGACGTATGATTCTCACCTCGTTGCTGCTTTAGGGATCAACTGGGCTCATGCTGTAACCATCCGGTTGGTTCTTGAATCCAAGTCCGGTACGTTACGCATCTGTAAGGTCGCAGTAACTAGCAAGAATGTTTCATTCATGTGGTTTGGTTTTCACGTTTTTGAAGGTCAGAGAATCATCAAGGTTGCAAAATCTCCTATGTCCCCTCCTCTAGCCTTCCCTTTCCATATAACATCAGAAGGAATCTCATTGCTCAGCGATGACGGGGCTGAACTGAAAGGCCGAGGAATCAACAATATTCATGCTCGAGGTATTATCTTATGCGCAGAGTGAACCATATTACAGTATAAAAGGCCTAACAGGCTAACACTATAAGCTGAGGACAATGCAGGGCACAGCGACATGATTAACTTCAATGGAGACTGCTCGTAGTGGAATAAAGATTGATACAAAAAACGATGGTAAGTAGGTCACTAGGACTGCTTTCATGTTACTGCAGTTTATTATGCTATGTTGGACTATTTTTCCGACCAAAATACATTTACTAAACAATAGTAAGCCAGTGTTAATAAAGAGCTAATTAGCTCTCATGTGTTATGGATTAGCTCATTAGCTCAATATACTTATAAGAGCTAATTAGCTCTAATTAGCTCTCATGTAGATTTAGGGTATGGATTGCAAATAGGGTATCTTTGGGGAGTAGGGAGTACAATTGCTTTAATAAATTAGTAATTCCTCCGTAGATCTCATGTTATCATAATCAAGTTGAAATTTGGATTTTGGTGCCGATGAACAGTTTTAAAAAGAAAAATTCAACTGAAGACAAAATCTTATGTGCCCTCCTAATTGAAAATCATATTTGACATCTTTAAAAACCAAAGAAAAATGTTAATAATGAAATGCATAATAAACCAATAAAAATTCCTAAAGCTTTTTTTTTACAACCACCTCTCTTTTGGCTCAGTTTCTAAGTAACCAGAAGCTAAGACACAAGACTAGTGATGGCTCACTGACTGATTCTGAAATGTGGTGTTCTAAATCCTGAAAGTCCCATTGTAACCATTCATCATCCGATTAGTTGACCCAGTAAACCTCTCATTCTGGAGCCTGTTTAGACTTTGGATCTCGTTGCTCAACCCATCCCACTGGCCATTAGGCAAGCCCATGTTCCTAGATAGTATGTTGCTACTCCCTTGAGATTGATCTATAAACCTTGATGCCACCATTCCTAAAGAGTCGGTGAGTCTACAGTTTTGATGCGAAGACTGCACTGCCTGTTGCTGTTGAAACTTTGCCTCCTTTGCAAACATGTTTGTGTTTCCCTGAAAGTTTGATCGGTAATCTAGGCTTGGATTCTCAAAGCCTTGACCTACAGCCATAATCGCAGGATCCATAAACTGAACATCTCTGACACCACCATTGTTTTCCGTTGGAAGTGACTGATGATATGAGTTTATGTACACTGGTGAGTCAGAATAACGATGGTTTCCTACACAAATAA
The DNA here is from genome assembly GCF_000695525.1 of Brassica oleracea var. oleracea. NCBI lineage: Eukaryota > Viridiplantae > Streptophyta > Magnoliopsida > Brassicales > Brassicaceae > Brassica > Brassica oleracea. Next base: position 44,624,547 of record NC_027751.1, on the reverse strand, counting down.
GGACAACAAGACTTTCAACTTATCTAAGATCAACATATCAGAACAGGTGAACTACAACATATATAGACATAAACTACCTGAAAAGCCATTAAATGCCTGATGTTCTCTCCCATTTGACGCAAAGCCTGGAGGAGGAGGAGGTCGACTTGCAACTGAAAATCCAGGTGGCGCTGTAACCGGACATCTTGGAACAGCTACAAGACAAAAAAAAACAAAGGAGATTAAGTACCATCAACATGAAGTAAAAGCATAATATAAACAACTAGAAGCTTGAGGTAAAAGAATGAGAAATTACACTCACAAGGAGGTTTATAAGACGAGGGCAAAGCTGAGTTCTGCGTGACATGATCCATTTCTTTGAGATAACTTGATGAAATACCATTATACATCCCAATCATATCCAAATCAGAACTCTGTTGTTCTGAAGAAGTCTTGTACAAGTCACTGCCATGGTTGAAGACGTTATATGATCCAAAAGCTTGATCCTTTGCTTCATCTTGCCTTGCAAAAGAAAACCGGGATTGACTGTTCTTAACTTCGCAGGAACTGGCTAGCTGTTGTTGCTTCGACAAGTTATGAGTTGATGTCAAGTATTCATCAAGATCTAACGACAATATATTTGCAATCCTGTCATCTATTTCACTCCTAGAGTTTCCATCTGATGGTCTCTCCCTTCCTCTATCAGGAAAACCCATAGAATGATTAAGACTGCCATTTAAACGACTGGGCTCGCTCTGTGGCATCTCGTTATATCCATGTGAGATGGAAGCTATATTAATTCCTCTGCTTTCAGCCGAGGAGGATCCAAACAGACTCCTGGTTTCATCATACTGGGATGAAGAAGGCGGCATAGTGCGTAGGAAACCAGATTTATTGGGCTGACAGCTAAAAACTTCAGGATCCTTGAGTCTTTCTCTAATGAAAGATGATATATCTGTTACCAATGGAGACCTCAAAGCACTGCCTGCATTAACTTCTTCTCTTGGGACAACAAGCACTTCATTTGTCTTCTTTAATGGCCGCACTTCTCTAGTTTCATCGACGAAATGCTGTAGAGAGTCTCGGGACACTTCTGTATGAGACGAAGCTTGATCAACATCTGAACTGTCGGACCTTTTTATCCCCCCATAGCCATCCACAACACTATCTGCATCCACTGACACAGCCTCGCTGCAGACACTCTGTATACCTCTAGAAGTAGGCTCTGGAAATTCTGTGCAAGCTGATGGCACACTAACAGCTCTAGTATTATCCACATTTGCAGAAACTAATGCCTTACTATTACTGGTCTGGGGCCTATTAACCAAAGAAAGCTCTGGAAAATCAGCCTGGCTATTCAATGGTTCTGGCAGTTTCAAGGCATTGCCATATGGAGTAAGATTATCATCTGTGGCTGCTTTATCTCTTAAGGGTTCCCCAGAGCATGGTGTATTCGGTACCGAAGACTGGCTTGAAGCATGCATTCCCCTGAAAAAACCAGTTACACGTTACAGACAAAAGCAGGCACACAATTAACAAAATAAATAAAAAATCTATACACAATAATTCAGTGTACCACAAGGCTCCAGCAGGTAGAGTAACAGATCGGCCGTTGCTACTATTTGGGCGAGAAGTTTTAGCAACACTCTGTGGATTCTGCAAAGGAAAAAAAAAATGCCAAAAGCAGAATATATCATTACATAAACGCATCATGAATATGCTGAAAGCATAAAAGAATATCAAGAGACTTCAAGAAGAGCTGGCAACTTACATTCGGAACACATTTCGGAATGTGTCTATCAACAAAATCATCCGCTGGTGGAGGTAACATATATCCAGAACGCCGCGGAAAATTAGCCACCGCACCAGTAATTTCTTTAATAATTTCCCTTTTCAAATAACAAAAGAGTCAGATAACCACCAATCAAAGCACAACATATATAGACCATACTGATGCAAAATCAAGTCCCTGTCAGCCTCAATAAAGGATGAAAGGTAAGGAAAAAAAAACACAGATTGTGAACATTTTAACATCTGAATCTAGTAAGGTTAATTAAAAGATACTTCACTAAGAAATAAAAAGCAAGAAAACAGTTTCAGGATAGTTGAGGTTAGTTTACTTCATGTGCACTGATACGGTTTCATCTTTTGTGAAACTATCCTCTGGGGCGCCGATCTCATGCAAGTAAAGGCATTCTGCATTGTTACAAGGCTGCAACAACAAAAAGACATTTTTACAAGATTGTATGCAAGTTTTTAGAGAGAACAAGAGAGTATCTGCTTACCATGTTTCTTAACCACGCATGACAGTACTTCATGGTCCCAAAACATGCCCTAATGACACCAATAAATTATTAGAAACTCCACCGTAAGTAATCTTTAAAAGAAAAAAAGAACCATCACATACTTGAGGATTCTACCATCCAAAGCAAACTGATGCACTGATCGGATACATCGAATAGCTTCCTCCTCTTTGGAGTAAGTAATATATCTGGTTTTGGAGACACAAGAAGGGAAATGTTAGTTCAATGAAGATTGTTAAAAGTAAGCATGTCTACTCTGTTTGATGATGATACATACACACTGCAGGAATCGTTTGGAAATAGTTGGATATCCCCTGCTTGCGTTCGAGACATTGCTACCTTCACCACTTTCCCATATTGACCAAAGTATTCTCTCCTCTGAAAACGCTGCTTTTACATATAATAAACCTCAGATTAATAAGAGGCAAAATGTAGATTTCTTTCCAGAAAAAAAAATATAGAATGCCAAAGGAGATAAGTTACATCTTCATCTGCCAGATCGAAAGGCAAGCTCATAACATAAACCAAGTTTCTTTGGATGACTCTCACACCAGTTAGATCTTTCCTTCCCTCAGAAGCAGCTTTAGGCTTGGCGGCCTTCTGTGATTTTTTCCGGTCATTGTTAAGTTCAGCAACCAAACTGGTGAAATCATCATCAGAACCAAAAAAAAAAAAAAGGAATCAGTCTTTACACGTTTAAAAAGGAACAAGAAGGTTTCTTCTTCGTTTTTTTTTTGTTTTTCACCTTTCACAGCTAGCAGTCATTCCAACAATCTTTTCCTTATCATAAGGAGTTCGACATGCAGGACAGCGTCCCTCTGTCTTATCTTTCTCAGCCATCTCTATAATTTGATGCCAACACCAAACACATATCTGCACCAACCACAAATAATTACAGTAAATGAATCAAACATTTAAGTCTTAAACCTAGATTCTAAGAAAGGGTGTGCATTTGATCCTCTTTCAGTAGAACATTGTTCCCACAAGAGGCATGTATGAATGAATATACCATACAGAATTAACAGAAAGGACTCTTTAGATATTCAGACTGGAAGATTTGGTTTCAGACAACTAACAGGAACCCAAGAGACAAACAAGAGTAAGAGTAGGATTGAACCTGGTAACCACATTTGCAAGGGTTGAGATGCTGGTCAGTCAAGTCCATCTCCTCAGCACATAGAGGACAAGTCTTTTCTCCTTTGTCATTATTATTCATCCTTACCTTAATCATTAATTACAAAATTAGATTAGAACATACTCCATTATCTTCCAATAAACAAGTATCTATATAAACTACTGCAACTAAACTTTTGAAAAATGAGAATTTTATCCTAATAAAAAAGGGAGAAACTTTTGAAAGAATCTTCGCAATGCAAAACCTCGAGCACTCAAAAGGAGTAGAAATCTCCAGGTTTCTACGGCTAAAACGGTTAGCAGATCGAGAAACAAAACCCTAATTGCCACGTTAGGGTTTGAGACACACGCTTTTCGAATTCGATGGAGAGAGAGAGAGAGAGCGAGAGAGGGGATTACTAACGGTGGGAAATGAGAAGAGATTTGCGGAGAATCGAAGAGGAATGAAGATTTTGTGGGATGATGAATGTTGGTTTTCAGTGGCTAAAACCTTTTCGCCAATGGCTGGTGTTTTTTCAAAAGGTACCAAAGAAAATATTGAATTGCGAGGCGAGAAGAAGCAGATAATAAAGATGTACTACCTTATTTATCATTTTCATGTTTTTTTTTATTTTATTTTGACGGCTATTTAATTTTTTCTTTTCATGTTAAAAGTAGTTTTTTCTAGGTTTTTTCCAATCCCATTTAGTAGTTGGTTTATTAAATTTTAATCTGAATTATAAAAATTATCTCAGTCCAGTTAAGTGTTTTTATTCTTCTCATTTTTGGGTATATGATATTTTTAATTAAATATGCATATAATTAAATTTAAAGATTGTTTGGTTTAAGTCGAGTTTAATTTTATGTTTTTGGTTTACTTTGGTTTGTTTGGATATATTAAAAGAAAAGGTTGAAGTTAATTGGTTTAGCCAATTAGTTCAATTTTTAGGTTGGTTATTTCAGTTTGACTTCAATTTAGTTAAACCAAATTATAAGCATTTGCAATAATAACTATTTATTTTGTTTGGTAATTCTTTTCAGTAAAACAAATATTAAATATTTCAGAAACATATCAGTACTAGAAGTTTAAAATTCATTTGTGGTAAAGAGAAGGATAAAATACGTAAAATTAATGTATTGAAAATTAATTTTCAATTAGATTTTGATATGCACTTTAAAAGTAAAATTTATTTTTGGTTTACAAATTTTTTGATAAATAAAGTTATAATTTTTGTATATAATTTAGTAATTTGATTTTTAATATAATATGTTTAAATTTATTTAAATACTTTTGTATAGAAACTCATGTTTATTATTAAAAATATAAAAATAGTAAGAATATTAAATGTAACTCGATCCACCATATAATTACATAATATAATATTAGTTATTTTAATATCTTATTTTCTTGAATAAAGTTATGTTCATCTAAGTTTTAATATTATAAAGTTAAATTTTTATGCGTAAAATATTTTCTTTATAATTATTTTTAAATAAACTATATTGTTGAATTCATATATTTGTGAACTATTCATTTCAATTTAAAATAATTCACTTCCCCACGTGCAGTAATTCAATACATGAAGATTAACAAGATTCTTGTGGATGTCTTAGCCCAGACACATGAAATCCATGTTAATTTTTGTCTCATATCGCGTAAAATGGATATTAGCCACTTCAACCTTTTTCAAAAATTGATGATGAAATGATCATTTAATATCATCTTAGGAGCGAGTCAAGATCCATCTTAGGAGCGAGTCAAGATCCACCTTGTGATGTGTTTCGACAGGATGCAAAACAATTTTATATTGAAAAATGTGTCTTGAGAGGGCTTTAAACCTCGCAAAGCAACCGTCATTATAAGAAAAGTATATTTACACTATCGAGAAATAAGTTGTATTGCTACTGGAGCGGAGTAGAGCTAAGAATGAAAGAATATTGTGACATATACGACTATGACGATTAAATAAAATATCATAATAATGTACAAGAATTGTTACAAAAACAATAATCATTTTTTCATTGGAGATGTATTGTTATAACAAAAACTATGAACCAATGTATTGTATTCAGTGTCGAACATTCTTTCGCTTATTACAATTTATGTTTCTATTCTATTTACAAGCTTCGATTTTGACAAAATATAGTATAAAATTTCAAATTACAAGTCATCGCCAAATTTTTCATCTTTCACCATTGTTCGCATTGAATATTTTTTCACATATTTTTGTTTTTTCTACCACTACCAAATAGTGTATACGTAGTGGACCATATTTATTCGCCAATTACAAGTTTGATTTCTATTATATTTATCAAACCTTAACAACAATAAAATAGAATAACATATGATATGATGTAAAGTTACATGTCATCCTCATTTGTTGATTTTCCATAACTTTTTACATTAATCTCTTCTTCACAAATATCTTATTGGTATATCTACTAGTGCCTAATATTGTACCATATATTGTAGATTAGAAGCTTTTCATCAATTTATAAAACCTTAAAACAATACAATAAAATAGCATATGAAGATAAATTACTTGCCATTCTCAACTGTTCATTTCTATAATTGTTCAGATTAATCTCTTTACTCGCATATATTTTCTTCCAATTCAACACACTGGAAATTTATCAAACAAATTAAGCCTTTAATATTGACACTGTAATTCAGTATCATTCAATTAGACATTTCATCCTCTTTTTTCAATTCCTACTTAATCGATAAACTGGAATTAGAAATTGATCAAAACAGCAAAACTAATTTTTCAAAGAGAAGATACATAATCAATTTTGATTGAATATCGAGTGTGTGGATTGATGGGAACAAGTTCTGAATTGTTTTTCCCAGTGATGGATACATAAAAAGGAAGAGTTTTACTAATAATTTCTTAAAAAGAATTGAGTTTTAAGTGACTAATTACTTGTGTATAATATTAAACATTATTTTGTTTCACATCAACTATTGTACTAATCCTATTGAATTTTCTATCTTATGTTTAGGGAAATGTTACACCGACATTTGTAAATGTAAAAAAATAAAACACTCCAAAATTCATAAGTTAAAAGCAATTCCATCAGTTGAGATACTCTCTACGGTTTCTGAGATTTTTTAAATTAATATTCTAATAACATTTTGTTATGTAATTCAGTTTTAATTTATTTGAAAAAAGTTAAAAGCAATAATATAATGACATGTTGCTTTCTTTTTAATATTCACCTCCATCTTACCGATCTGTTGTAGTTAGGGGTGTCAATTGGTTGGGTCCACCCATGGATTCACCCATTCAAAACAAACATGGGTGGGTGATGATCATACCCAAATAACTAATGATATAACTGGGTTAAAGACCCACTTTGCCCATGGGCTAACTGGTCCAAACCAAATGGGTGTTGGACTGGCCCAAAACACTTAATTTCTAGGTTTCGACAATTTGGGGAAAAGACCCACTTCTCTTCTCCCGTTCGACGATTCTCTTCTTTTCTTCCACCATTTCTCTTCTCCATTCCCAGATTTTCGTAGCCGCGAGTCCTCACTTACGTCTTCCTTATGAATCAGTAACCTAACTCTGAAACTTCTTTTAGCTGTCTTCTTCTGTGGTAAGTTTCGAACCATTCATTTGTTTTCGATTGAAGTTTTCTCATCCAAATATATGTTTACTGAAACCCTTTAAACTAAAACTCATTTTTGATTGAAGGTTTCTCTTCCTTGTAGAGGAGTCATCTGCTTATAGAGAGGTTTAGCTCTGTCTCCATTTCTCCTCGCGATTTCAGGTATGATTCTCAAGTTTTAGCTTTGATCTCGGGTTATGTGATGGTCATAACTGACTAGTCTCTCTGATTTGTGCTACTCATGAGTCATGAAGTCTCTCTGAGTTTCTATCTTATAGTCATAACTGAGTAGTCTTGTGTTTGTCAGATCAGATTCTTTGTTTATGGGTTTATGGTTCAATTTATGAGTTATAAATAGTTTGAATTCTGCATCTAGACTAGTGAACTGGTACCTTATGAGTTCCGTTTAGTTTGTTCTGACTCCTGAGATGAGACAATATCATTGTATTTACTTGCAGTTCTAGTAGAAGTTGACTTGATATTCATTTCGTTCATTCACCTTGCTGGAGCTTACTGTCACAGTAATACTGTGTAGTTTTGATATATTGTTAGGTAGTTTTGCTAGAACATTGTGCTGGCAGGAGTCAGGAGTCGGTAGTGTGACGTTAATGGATGATAGTTTACTGCTCATTATTGTTTGATCTTGTACTTTGCTTATTGGTTAGTGTTGAAGAGTAATCACTAACCAACAAAGAGTTAGCCTTAGCTTCGAACTTTGCTTATTGTTTGATCGTGTACGTTGCTGTTCAAAGTCTAGAGACTATTACAAAAGCTCTGTTTTTGAAAGAATTGGTGTTAAGACTTTTTTTTTCCTTCTTGCAGGCTGAAGACACAAGTAGACAAGCCGGAAGATTGCTATCACAATTGATTTTGTGATCCTTGTTATTGGTATGTCGCCAACAGATCATGCAATATTTCTGTGAAAGAATCAATAAAAACAAATGTCTTTGAGACTATTTCAATTTCAGTCATATTTGAATATTTTTTTTTTGAAAAAACATATTTGAATTTTTATTGCTGGATTTAAAGAAATTCTATAATTTTTATTTGCTATAAGTATATAAGTTTATAAATTGAGTTTACAAAAATTGATTATGAACAAAATTGAGCTATCTATAAAAAAACAATAATGGGTGGGTCTTGGGTTATTTCCAGTGGGCATGGACTAACTTGGGTATGAGTGCTATTGGATATGAGTTTTATATGGCTGTGAGTGTTTTTGGGTATAGATGTTATATGGCCCAACTGGACACACCCATTTGGGTGTGGACCGCCCAATTAACAGCCCAACTATTGGGTATGGGTATTATATGGATGTGAATGTGTTTTGGGTATGAATGTTATATGACCCAATTGGACACACCCATTTGGGCGTGGGCCGCCCAATTGACAGCCTAGTTGTAGTTCAGTTAGAATACTTTCTTTTGGTTCGAAACCATTTGCGGTTAAAACTCAAAAAGTCCAAGTGTTGATGTTCGGTCCAAATTATTTCTGAAAAATATATCACTGTTATAAATCAATTGGTGGATGTCCATAACCGGTCTGGTCCATAACCGGCCCATACACTTAGAGAGAGAGACGGTCCAACCCTAGAGAGAGAGAGGCGACCGCGAGACTTGGAGAGGAGAGAGAGGCGGCTACAACTTGCCTATTTCTTAATTCGTTTATGTTTATGATTTGTAATATTTCCTATTATTGTATTTCCATTTATCTCTCTTGTAACCCCTATATAAAGGGAACACTTATTCATTAATAATATACAGAAACTTACAGTTCTAAATCCTTAAGTTTACAACACGTTATCAGCACGATAGTCTCTAACACCCTGAGCCTAAAACCAAATCGCTAAAACCCTAAAACCCTAAATGAAAAGGAATTTGCCTCGGAACTTCGAAGAGCCCGTTCTCCCAAACCGTGAGGACCTAGAAAACGATCAAGATATCAAATCAAAGCTCTGGCCGAGACGAATCAGTCAGTGCAAACCGCTTGTCGATCTGACTACCGACGCGCCCTCATGCACATATATAGTGCACATCGATTTGCTTTGGAACCCTAATCCGAACCCGACGATACCGACGAACCCTAATCCGTTCGAGACTCCGTTCCAGCTCGTGTCCACCTGATCAGCTCCAGCCCCAAGGCGTTCCAGATCCTAGACGAACTCAGCTCCATCCTACATCAAGGACAGCTCGCGATCCGACAGCAACAGCTCCCGTTCGCATCAGAGCCGC
>NC_027751.1:44613353-44614027 GCF_000695525.1 Brassica oleracea var. oleracea | reverse complement strand
CCAAAGCACTTAAAGATTATAGTATGTCCATGAGGAGGCACTGAGGACAAATCCGCACATGTCCGTACTATATATAGCTTGGCTGAATCCTTTTATAAATCTGTATTGGCCATTACCCATAGGTCCAAACTCTCAGTCCAAGGCTTGGGGACACACGAATTTACATGCATCTTAACTAATAAGCATCAGACCATTAAGTGAGCATAGATATTTCCATCTCAAATTTATTACGGGTCATGAGCCAGACATATACCATCTTGAGATATTTGGATAAGCCACCACAAATATATGTGCCGTCTAAGATGGATTCTTAGAAGAGGATGAGGATGGGGATATATGTTGGATATGAATCTCCCACAAATAATGAAGTACTTTGAGCCAAATATGGGTGATCTATTTAGTGGCCAAGAACACGGATTGCAAAGTTTAATGGATCCGACTATCCAACATTAGGGAAAAAATAATAATAAGCTGGTAAGAGAAACATAATGGCATCGACCATCATTGTATTGGCAAGATCCTCGGACTAAAGAATGTGAAATAGACGTCCAAAGATTATACATTTACAAAGCTGACTAATCAAATGCCAGACACATTTGCTGACCAAAAATGACTATGTCATATATAAACCAGCTTGTAAAGCACCAACAAAATTTATGTCCAAGAGAGACACA
>NC_027751.1:44589976-44611913 GCF_000695525.1 Brassica oleracea var. oleracea | reverse complement strand
TTTTTCCTTCATCATGGTTTTGTCCCACTGGGTTTTCCTGATAAAGTTTTAATGAGGCAACATTAAACGTATTACAATCCCTGTATGGTTATGGCATCCAAGGGGGAGTGTTATAAATCAATTGGTGGATGTTCATAACCGGCCCGGTCCATAACCGGTCCATACACTTAGAGAGAGACGGCCCAACCCTAGAGAGAGAGAAGCGGCCGCGAGACTTGGAAAAGAGAAAGAGGCGGCTACAACTTGCCTATTTCTTAATTCGTTTATGTTTATGATTTGTAATTTTTCCTATTATTGTATTTCCATTTCCTATATAAAGGAAAGACTTATTCATTAATAATATACAGAAACTTACGGTTCTAAATACTTAAGTTTACAACAATCACTTTTATAATGATTGGCGATTAATTACTTCACAAGCTAATATTCAGCAAAACCATAATTTACTACCAAGATTTTGATGTCCCAACATTCTTACCTAAACTCGTCCGTTATCATCTGAATCCCATATTCAAGCGTACGTATCAAACACGATTACGTTAGCTGAGAGAAATACATACTACTTTGTCATTGCCAGTACCATTAGCATTAGCATTACCATTACGTATGATAAAAGTTCTTGTATGTTTTTCATCTACCAAACATAAACTTCTCATTTATCTCTCGCCTCCAAAAATCCATTACAGGGATATGTATATATATTAAAAAAAAAAACTCAAAAGTGATCTAATTCGTTCTCTGTTTTTAGGGAAAAAAAGACATTCTCCACTTTTGACATTAACTACAAATACCAATTTCCAAAGATTCTGTTAACTGTATATATATCGGTTTCTTATGTAAAAGACGAAGCAACTGGATGTTACCGTATAATCTTTTTTTTTTTTTTGGGTGAGGGGAAAGTGGGATGTGCAAATGGCTGGCTGAGGAGTTTAAGGTTGAATTTATTCATCGTCATCTGAGATCAAAGCAAAAGAGAAAGGCTTGAACTTGTAACCATCTCCATGAAAGAACTTCCCCATGAATTCAACCCAGTGAAGACGCAGCGCATGAAGAAACGCACTTAGTGTTTCCATCATCAGAAGTATAAAAGCTGTTGCAAACGCAAACACCACTACTCCGATTAACCGGATCAAAATGTTCTCATACCTGTTAATCCATAATGTAACGAATGTCAAGAGATATAAAAGGTGAGAAAATTAAGCCTATACTACTCACCCCCAGGCAAGAAGAAGAACTTTCTCATAGAAAACCGTCGACAATTCCGAATGAGCCAAACTGTAATGAGTCATATACTATATTAGAAACGAAATTGGTTATATGTAAAACGCAGAAACGTTCACTAAGATTTACCTCAGAGCCCAGAGACGAAGATAAGATGCTGTGTTAGATACTGAACCTAGAACAAACTCTATGGAGTGAATCAACTGATGAACAAATATCTCGCTGAAGTTAAACTCTTCTTCCTGATGCCCTCTAGCTGAGTCTGGCTCTACATCCAGATCCACCTCAGAAGTACCTAGAACGCCGTAAGTTCGACCTTGAAACCTCTATTAGACAAAAAAAAAATCATCTCTTGGTAAGCCAGACACCACAAAAAGAATATAATAAATCAAACAGATGCAGTGATATACCTCCATGTGAATTTTCCTGAGTGCAAAAGGTTTTGGGAAAAGCATCCATGGAACGGCAATGAATGCCATAAGCAATAACAAAATCTGCAGAATAGTATCAAGATGAGTAAGAATGAGGCAAAAATTTAGGTAGCTTTTGGATATAAAGAATGAGGAAACCGTGCCTGAAGTGGACGCTGGCCCCAGAACAACTCGTTTTCACCAAGTTCTTCGGTGGGACTCAGAAACATGTAGATCATCACATGATACAAGTCCGCTTGTGATCCAGTACACCACTTGATGATGATGAGTAGCGAAAGGTAACCGAATAGGCTGTTCAGAAATATCATCTGAGGTATGAACTGATACCTAATGACACATCACAAAACACATAAGTCACCCCTGAAATATTTCAGAAGCTTGGGAAGATATAAATAAAGATAGAACAAACCTTATGTCTAACGAAGAGCCGAAGAAGCGGGCATTGAAGAAACTTAATATTAGTCCCAGATTCATCTGAGCAATTCCCAGCAGAATAGACATCTTCATCTTAAGCGAGTTTAGGTAAGGTAGTTCTGTACGACTTCCACGCCAACTAGGATCAACGCCAAAAGGGTATGGATCACGGTACTTGACTAAACCAGTCGTGTACGCATCACTGGACAGAAAGTAATATGCACATCAGCAACGAGTAGAAAAATAATAAAAGAGATCAAGATTGAAACATAATACATACCTACAAGTAGTATCTCGGCATCTGTAAGCTGAACCACCAAAGATGTGAAAAGGAACAGAGAAAAACTCATTGTAGATAAGGCCACAATATATTGAGAAAAGTGCCATTAGTAAGATTACATAGCGGCCTCCAAAGAGCATCTCCATAAAGCTTCCGAGTTTCTGTAGATATGAACGAATAAAAATCACACCACACAGTAGAAATTTCACAGAAGGCCAATGATCCACCACAGAAGTTATTTATGTTTCAAGTTGACCTTAATCGTAGAGTAAACTAGGTGTAATTATCCGTAGCTTCTATACCAGTTCTAAATAACTGAAATCACCATTTCTCATATGTAAAACAAAAAGCCTATCAGAGCATATCAAATTGTATCAGAATTTGAGAGCAGGAAATTGTAAAATAACTATTGCTGCAGTTCATCAAAACAGGTACAATCTCTATCAGCCACTAACCAAAACAAACAAAACTGTGTTATGTGTGTTATATTCTTTTTGATACGTAATCATCTTATGCTCGAAGGCAGTATCATTAGTTCTCATTCAACTATTACAGCAATCATTGGATGCCAACTGCCAACCATACCTGCGTACTCAGCTTCCTTTCACGAGCAAGAAGATACAACGCTCCTAGCAGCAAACATAGACCATGACCCCAATCACCAAACATAACGGCGAACAAAAAGGGATATGTGACAACTGAATAAACTGCCGGGTTTGCCTCTTGATATCTTGCAACACTGCCAATTAAGCACAAAGTCAAAGGTTCAATCTTCATTAGATACAGAACGAAGGACGTTCAGCTATTGTTCGCAAACAGTTGTTCTTCTAAGCACATGTTTGTGTGATGTGGGAAACACGAGTCCAAACACTTGCATCTAAATGATGAGGGTTTTTCATGCTCGTGGTACAATACGATTGCTCAATAGTGGAACTAACCCGTAAGCATCAATAATCTCCTGGAACGCATTAGTAAGTTTGTTCGTTCTGAAATAGGTGGGAGGTGATTCTACCGCTTGCATTACATGAAATATAACGCCCACTTGTGAATTGCTGTCAAAAGTGGCTCGCTGAAGGACCTCATGAATCTGCCACACGTTGTTGATAATAAATTGAAAACTTGCAAGTATAAAATACTGGTTTATGTAAAAGGGAACAAAAAATTGTAGTATACCTGGGTCTTCGCAAATGTGGGGCACCAACCTTCGCCAACAAGGCATTTTTTGGTTACATCAAAATTTAGCATGTTCAGAGTATCATAAACCGCTTTCTCTCTCCGAACCTAGCAGCAAAAGGGCAGCTAAAATCATGACTGTTCCATACACTATGGACCATACAATCTCTCCCATATACTTAACCAAAAAGATAATTATTAAATAAACTAACTGCAGATGCTATTTTTTTACCGTGGTCATCCATTTTGTCAAGCTGTAACCAACAGCGTTAAGAGCATTATTCCGATGGCGAGTTCCAGCATCTAGCGTGGCCTCCAGATCAGAGAGTCGGGATAAAACCTATACACCAGATCTACCGATATTATAGTGTGATGCAGTAACTAACAGTCACTAGCGCTACTGATCGCATGCAAATATCATGGAATAGCTCTCCCTGAATACATATAAAAGAACAAGTTTTGGAATATCTAACTCACTTCTCTCGAAAGCTGCTTCTGCTTTGTTGTATCCTCGGGGATGGGATAGCAATTTGCACCAAATGCTTCACATATTTTCAATATTTTTGTCCTTGCTTGCTCCCCAGAAAAGAAAACCACAAATACAATTTTCTCCACCTATGACCACAAAACCAGTTAGCTGATTTAGGATATGATTATTCTGGAGATAAAAGACAATATACTTTGTGAGAATATAAGAGATCAGTATCACCATTTCAGATGTTGAAGGATCCATGATCTCCTCATCAGAGGGTGTTTGGTTGAAAAGCATATTGCCTCTTGTTGCACGAAACAGCATTCTTTCAAACTTAAGAAGTTTGTCTTTGTTAATGATTCCACTAATAAATCTCAGTCCTGATTGATTCAAGGGTTCATGCCTCATTTCCTGAGAAGAAAATAACTGAGATTTTAGAAAAGATAACTTTTGAGTTTCCGGATAACAGCAGTTAAAGGGAAACTTTGGCATGCAATCACCTGCTCTAGTAAAGAGGAGTTCTCAATAAAACCGTTGTTTGAGTAGGTGCTTTCATGCAGTTCTGTTTCATCTCCAATTGCATGAGCATTACTTGAGACAAGGAAACCACTTGCCTAAACATAAGTTAAGTAGCAATACATAAGAAAGTAAAAGAATAAAGCATAAGGGCGATGAGCGCACATCTTACAAAACAAAAATTTTAAAACTGAGCAACCACTACTGCACAATATAACCTTGTCAACTGATAAAGAAATTCTCAGGTAGTTAAGAGGGAGAAAACCAGAATAACGAAACGTTTTCCAATTACTAGATATAAAGGCGAATACACCAACCTTTTGAAGAACTATCTTGAATTCAAGAAGTTCGTTATATGTCAGCCGAAGCTTTTCACTGTTTGAGTTCATTTCCAGTACCTCATGCTCGTGTTCAGCAAGTTGTCTCTGCCGAAGAAATCAATTTATTAAAAAAACTACGAAGTGTCATAAAAAATATCATGCCTCCTCCCCCATTAAAAAAAGGCTTTACAATAGATACCAAATACTTATCAGCAGAAAGAGCACTAGAAAATTCATTTCTTACCTCTAAATCGCCAAGCTCAATGTCCGGTTCTAATTCATGGCGTGGTAAACATCTTAGGCCAGCTTTATCAATTTGATCTTTGAAAAACCGCAGTTTCCTTGACATCTCACCACATCGCTTTACCTGTTAAAAACCCAAAAGAATTTGCGTGAGCAGAGAAGCTTGGTGGCTAATGAATTTTGCAACATACCACTTGATATCGAAAACAAATGTGATTAATAAGATTTAGCATCTTCATCTCAAAGTTGTATTACATAAAACATATTTCAGCGCAACAATCAAGTAGAGCGAATACAAAGAGAAAACATACAAACTAAACTGTAACAGTAATGACTATATGGCAGATAAAACATATGAAGAAGGAACCAATATTTTCAAGGCTGAACAATATGCTCAGCTTCTCACTGCGGATAATCATGGCTTGGTAAACAATATATACCTGCGTGAGAGAGTTAATATAATACAAAAGACGAGGAATCTACGATTATACTTCAAAAATAAATGAACTCTTAAGAAGAAATCTTTTATAGATTTTAAAAACAAAGTTAAATAACTACCATTATATATGTCGATGATGGAAATACATTCTTCACAAGAAATTCCTCAAACAAGAATCATCATATTTCGACGAAGTTTCTACCAAGCCTAATATACATCTATGTGAACCCAAACTTTCCCACCAAATCAGTAAATTACATAACCTATCTGCAATTGAATCACACACACGCTTGAATCGAATGTAGCAGAACAACAAAGAAGGCTGAGTTGATACCTGAGTAGCAAATGTGCGCTGAAATGGACTTTTATCGGCATTTAGCTGTTAATGAAACGAAGATAAGAGAGAGTATCAGCTTCTTTGAATTCACCACATCTCACTCTTAACACTAACGGAGATACGTTAATGCTAAATCTAATTATCAATCCAGTTCAACAGAACATGAACAAATTTTGCAAAGATCATCACTGAGCATGTCCACTCGCGGTGGAAGCAATCTAATCAGTGGAGAACGGATCAAAGAATAATAATCACTCCCCTACATTGTGCATCTCTCGATGTTTCCACTGATTTCGAAATAATCTAAACAGACGAAAAGCAACAGATTCCGATCGATTTGTAGAGAGAAGAAGAAGGCGGATCTGAACACTCACGTCGCGGAACTGTAAGAGACCGAGTTCGCCGAGATAAGTGACGCAACGGTGGGCGGACTCGACGGGGATGATAAGCTGGACGAGCGTCATCTTCTCCGAGCGCATCAGATCCATCTCCGGCAACTTGTCTAAGAAATCATCCATCTCTTTTCCTCCTCTTCGATCAGATCTGAGATTTTGTTTCCGTCGAAGATCTTTGGGAGCGGAGTTCAGATTCTGTTCCCGTCGGCAACTGCCATGAGAATACGAGGATTTGTCATCTCCCAATTAAACCAGAAAAAAAGTTTGGTGGAAACTAATTTTCTTTATTGGTTGAAAACAATTAAATAAAATCAGAAACATAAATAAATTGCTTACGAAAACATTTTCAATTTCATCTATTTATTTATGAGAAGATAGCCATTAAAATTTTAAAACCTTAGACTTTTAAACTAAAGCAAAAAAAAAAAAAATCCCAACTCATATTTGAATCAAATTTTTTTTCAAATTTTAAATATTAGTCGTTTTAACTCATATATTTTATTAACTCGGCCATTTTAAAAATTTAAATAGTCAACTATTAAAGTCGATTAAAAAACTAAATGTTTGTTATTAATTCCCTAACAATGCCATTTTGAAAACTGATTAAAAACTTAGCTATACGATGTCGTTAAAGAGTTAACATATGTTTAGTTTTTTTAATCGAGTCTAAGAGTTGATTATTTGAGTTTTTTAATAGCCAAATCAACAAAATATGAGAGTAAAAACTTAAAACGATAAAAAAAATTAAAATTGAAGAACTTTTAAAACATGAGTTGAAGTTTTCTTTTTGTTTTAATTTGAAAGTTTACGAGGTGTTATTGGTTTATATATTTTGATTGATTTAGAAATTCATATAATATTTTATAAATCCAAGTAAAATATGCAAATCCGGAGGTTTTCGCTCGGATTTGAGTCTTTGTATTTTTAACTAAAAAATCCAAACAAATCCATTCAAATCCATTATAAAATCAAATATATTAGTAAATTCGTACGATTGAATAACACTTGATTTAATATAAAATTTATGAATCATTAAACCAATAACACATGATTTTAAAATCATAGAACCAATAACACTAGATTTAGTTCGGATTTTCAAATCCATTAAAATACAACAACCAATAACCTCTACTTAGTGTTTGAATAGCAGTTTTCTCATTTATTTATTATCATTTTGTATTTCATTGTTTATTTCAAGTCGGTTTTCTTACACTAACAAGAACAAGACTAGTGGAACAATTTTATTTTAAATGATTTGAAAGCAACTAGCCGTGCTTAGCACGGAGTAATAATACTAGTTTGTATGTAAGAGCATGATTAACTCGAGGTTCTTAGGAAGGGGTTCTCAACGGAAGTTAAGAAACTGTTTCTTAACTTTTAACTAAAAAAAACTAAAAATTGGTTCTTAAATAGGGACTTTAAGAACCGGTTCTTAGCCTTTTTAGTTAAAAGCTAAGAAACAGTTTATTATCTTCCGCTAACAATTCCACTCTAAGAACTCCGGATTAATCTTGGTCTAAGTAGCCAACAAAGTGGTTTTGGAGCATAAACTGTCCCACCATGCAATACTTTCTAATAAGAACGAGACTAGTGGAACAGTTGACTCAGACGACCTGGAAGTTGAGTACAAAGTAGTCGGGATTCTGGAGGTGTCTTATACTTTGGTATATGTAGTTGTGAGCCAGTGTCGTAGATCCCAATTTGGCTCACCATTCTTCACAAGAAAAAAAAAAAGACAAAAGAGATTTTGCACTTGCTTCTTCTCACTTATCGGCAAAAAGAAAACATGAGATTGTTTCTTTTATATTCTTTGAGTGCTTTCATGTTACTTGAAGCATATGGTTTTAGTGATGAAACTGATAGGAAAGCATTGCTGGACTTCAAATCTCAAGTTTCAAAAGACACACAAGTTGTCTTGTCCTCATGGAATAACACATTCCCTCTCTGCAACTGGGAAGGAGTTACATGCGGCCTCAAACACAAGAGAGTTACTCGTTTGGACCTCGGAGGGTTGCAATTGAGTGGGGTGATATCACCATCTATTGGTAATCTTTCGTTTCTCATATCACTTGATCTCTTTAATAACTCTTTTGGTGGAACCATCCCACACGAGGTGGGAAATCTGTTTAGACTTCATTTCTTGGATCTAAGTTCTAATGCTATAGAAGGAATGATTCCAATCAGCATATTTAACTGCTCTAGATTGTCCCGCCTTTATTTAGATACAAATCATCTTAGAGGAGGTGTTGGTTCAGAGCTAGCTAGGGTCATTGACGAAGCTTGTCAGGTTGGATCTTAGTCAAAACAACTTGACAGGGAAGCTCCCTTCATCTCTCGGAAACTTGACATCACTCACGGAATTTCAATTACATGATAACAGTGTAGAAGGAGAAATTCCGGGTGATATAGCTAGTTTGAATCAAATGGTCGTTTTCAATTTAGCAGCGAACAAGTTCTCTGGTGGTTTTCCTAACGCAATATACAATTTCTCATCACTGGAGTATTTACTCATAAGAAATAATTATTTCTCGGGTTCCTTGAGAACTGATTTTGGTAAACTGCTACCAAACCTAGTGGAGTTATACATGGGATATAATTATTTCAAAGGAGCCATTCCAGCAACACTTGCCAATATATCTTCTCTTCAAAAATTGTTAATCAATGACAACAACATGACAGGAAGTATTCCTTCGAGCATTGGAAAATTACGGCAATTGCAATATGTGTTTCTTTCTAATAATTTTTGGGTTGGAGATCTTCAGTTTCTTGGTGCATTAACTAACTGCACCCAGCTAGTAACTTTATCCGCTAGTAAAAGTAGGCTTGGTTGGTGGTCACTTGCCCAGCTCCCTTGCAAATCTCTCCACAAACCTCCAATTTCTAGACCTTCAAGAAAATGTCATCTCCGGAAGCATTCCTCACGGAATCGGGAATCTCATAAGCCTACAAGTGCTTTCTTTAGGAGGAAATATGCTAACAGGTTTACTCACGACCTCTATTGGTAAACTTTTACGATTACAGGCATTGGATCTTGGTTATAATAGTATATCTGGAGAGATACCATCTTCTATAGGAAACCTCACTCGATTAGAGAAACTATACTTGGCCAACAATACCATTGAAGGAACCATTACTCGGGGTCTCAATAACTGTACTTCACTACTACACATAGTGATTGGGTTTAATAAGTTGTCTGGGACTATACCTCAGGATATTATGCGAATTCAATCCCTTCTTAAACTAGATGTGTCAGGTAATTCTTTGACTGGCTCTCTACCAGAAGATGTTGGACAACTTAAAAATCTTGTTGATCTATGGACTGCACATAATAAATTATCCGGACAACTTCCACAAACTTTGGGAAACTGTCTCTCCTTGGAAACACTTTTGCTGCAAGGAAATCGTTTCGATGGAGCCTTTCCGGATATACAAGGGTTAAAGGGTCTTGTAGAAGTTGATTTCTCCAATAATAGTCTCTTTGGAAGTATACCTGCATATCTTGCAAACTTTTCTGCGTTGGAATATCTCAATCTATCTTTTAACAATTTCGAAGGGAGCGTTCCTACAGAAGGAAAATTTCAGAATGTTTCCATAGTTTCTGTCTTTGGAAACAAAAATCTCTGTGGAGACGGCATCAAGGATTTGAAACTCAAGCCATGCTCAAGGGGATCAAAGCATTCCTCTCGTTCAAAACATGTAAAGATTGGAGTAAGCATTGGCATATCGTTTCTCTTGCTGCTGTTGGTCGTAGCTTCAGTTTATCTATGTTTGTTCAGAAGAAGAAAGAAGCACCAGCAGACCAATAACCCAGCTACTTCCACGTTGGAGGTCTTCCATGAGAGGATGAGCTATGGAGAGATCCGAAATGCGACTGATGGCTTCTCTTCAGGCAATATGATTGGTTCAGGAAGTTTTGGTACCGTGTTTAAAGCCTCCTTCCCTGCAGAGAACAAGGTTGTTGCTGTGAAAGTTTTAAACATGCAGAGACGTGGAGCAATGAGGAGCTTTATTGCAGAATGTGAATCCCTCAAGAGCATAAGGCATCGTAACCTTGTGAAACTACTGACGGCTTGTTCGAGTACTGATTTTCAAGGAAACGAATTCAAAGCACTCGTCTATGAGTTCATGCCTAATGGAAGCCTTGATATGTGGCTCCACCCCCGAGGAAGTGGAAGATACTACTCATAGGCCCTCAAGAGACTTGACACTTCTTGAGAGGCTCAACATTGCCGTAGATGTGGCTTTTGTTTTGGAGTATCTTCATGTTCACTGTTTTGAAGCTATTGCTCATTGCGATATTAAGCCAAGCAACGTCCTCCTGGACGATGATATGACTGCACATGTTAGCGACTTCGGTCTCGCTCGTCTTCTCAGCTTTGATCAGGAGTCTTTATTCAACCAACTAAGTTCCGCTGGTGTTAGAGGAACAATCGGCTACGCCGCGCCAGGTGAAACTATCACACATCTCTTATGTTATATGAAGAAAATTAGTGTAACTTATATTCCATGAATTTCATTTTAATTGTCATTTAGAATAAAATTTCGGTTTCAAAATAAGTGTGTTTTAACATTTTAATGCAAAATTTATTAATTTTATATGTTATATGATTCTTTATATTTTTCAATAGACTTTTGTATTGTAAAATTATCGTTTCAAAATAAATGTGTTTTAACATTTCAATGCAAAATTTATTAATTTTATATGTTATATGATTCTTTCTTTTTTCAATAGATTTTTGTATTGGTTGAAATGTGATTAAATATATAGATAATGATGTTTTTATTTAGAAAATATATGCATAATTAAAATTTTCTTAATTTGTGTGCATAAATTTAAAACGACAATTAAAACATATGGGGTATATGTTAGACTATTGCTTACATGAATTATGGTGCAGAGTATGGAGTGGGAGGACAGCCATCAATACATGGTGATGTGTATAGCTTTGGGATTCTGCTTTTAGAAATGATCACCGGTAAAAGACCAACCTGTGATTTTTTAGAGGGAAACTTTAGCCTGCACAGCTACATCAAATCTGCGTTGCCAGTAGGAGTGTTGGATATTACAGACGAATCAATTCTTCATAATGGTCTCCGAGTCGGTTTCCCTATTGCTGAGTGTTTGACTATGGTACTGGAGGCGGGACTTCGGTGTTCTGAAGAATCTTCCGCGAACCGATTGGCAGTGAGTGAAGCTAGAAAGGAGTTAATCTCAGTGAGAGAGAGGTTTTTTAAAACCAGAAGAACAGCCAGACGTTGAAGTGTTTATGGTTTCTTCTACCAACTTTGAAACCTACTTAAAACCTCATTTTGAGGCATCTAAAACATCGTTTTCACAATGTGTGGTTTTTCTCTCATTTTTTTTTAATGTGTAGTTTTTCTGTTTATGTAGTCATATGAT
The DNA here is from genome assembly GCF_000695525.1 of Brassica oleracea var. oleracea. Lineage (NCBI taxonomy): Eukaryota > Viridiplantae > Streptophyta > Magnoliopsida > Brassicales > Brassicaceae > Brassica > Brassica oleracea. Next base: position 44,600,271 of record NC_027751.1, on the reverse strand, counting down.
TACTGAGTATTGTTATCGAATGCTTGTTATTTTCTGACAAAAGATAAATGTTGTGATTTTGTTAATCGGTTATGATTTTGTTTCGTTTCTTTTTGGTTTACCTTGTATCTAACATATTGTTTTTTTTACTGTTTGTATTTGCAACATAAGTTGCAAGTTTCTTATTGTTCTAATAATTTTAAGTGTTTTCATCTGTTTTTTTCTTAGTTTTGAGCTGGGGTTTTGTACCTGTTATTCTGGTCTGATTTTAGAAAATAAGATTAGGAAGGAGGTGGTTTTCGACAGAGTACGTGTTCGAGAAATTGTTTGGACTAACAGTACCACCAGAAGAGGTAATAATCAGTTGATGTGTCTTTTACTTGTTCAACAGGATTATGTTAAATCTGTCAAAAAACCTGCAACTTGAACCCATGAAATAGTGTACTGGTAACCTACTTTAGGAGAGGATTACGGTCAGAATAAAAGGAAGTGAATCACGAACAAGTAATGTATGGAAAGATATCCTTGCAGAGAGTTCATAGAATCAACCAGAGTACGCATCAGAGATATGATCTATTAGTAAATCACCTTCAAAGTTGGTCCAAAGTCATTTAAATCTGCAGAAACTTTTCTATTGTAGCATTGTTAAGAGTCCGTTTGACAAGGTAACTGAATCTTCATCGAGTTGATATTTGGTAAAGATAATCATGAAATATTCGACTTCATAATCAACGGTGAGATTGTGAAGCGGACGGTCGGATTAGTAGTTAGTCATGTCTTTCTAAACCAGTTTGATGCACAGTAAAACAGAGTGATAGGTTTGATGAATTGTCTTGTTTGGCTGGAAAATGAGTTCGGACTGAGTTCAGATTTGGCAGGAACATCCTGGACTCATGGATATATGTCCACGTAGAAGGAGAGATGGTATGGAGTTTGGGAACATGGAAAAATGAGCTGTCAAATGATTCTATGATTATATGATTTTAATAATTGATAGTAATAAGTTGTGTGAAATAATGATTGGTTATATCTACTAAATGTATATAAGAAATAATATGATGATATAAATGTGTATGATATAAGTATGCACGAAACGATATAATGACATGTTATGGTATAATGGAAATGATATCTATGAACGATGATGTTATGATATAGTACAAATTATACGATATAATACGAACATGTATGATGCAGTGGCGGAGCCACATGAAGTAAGAGAGAGGCAGTTGCCCCCGATGAAATTTTCAAATTCAGTGTAATTTTTTTACAAAAATTTGTTACGCCCCTGCTCACATATTATTTTCTGCTAATAGTTTTCATCTTTGCCCCGGATAAAAATGTATTCTAGATCCGCCACTGGTATGATGTAAGAGAAGAAGAATCAAGCTATGGACCGTGGTCTTCCTTCGAAAACTGGACTGTGATGGGCCGACAGATTACTTGCAGATCATGAACAGCAGACGACTCCGGTATGGGAGTGTCAGCTACGGTTGACTCCACTCATGAAGTTCTTAGCTATTATGAGGATAGCGTCATCACGAAGATGACTGAACCTAAAGATGTATCATAGTTATATGAAAATGACTATATGGATGTCTTGCTTAGCGGGTAAGAATATGTATGTTACAACTTGGAAATTAAACCAAGTTGTATAATTGTTTTTGTCTAACTTTATATATTATGAATATTTTACAGTAGTAAAATATGTATTTTGTTTTCTTTGTAAACGTGAAGAATTAAGGTTCAAACGATCGGGTCGTCGGATGTTATAACACAACGTTGTTGAAAGTAAAACTTTGTTGAACCTGTGAAATGGTACCAGAAAACCATTCGCATAAAGACTTTGGTTTGAACAAAAAAAAAAAGACATTGTTTTCTAAATAACCAAAAAGAGATTTTTTGTAGACGTATCAATCATCTCGATTTTATATTTGTGTATATCGTTGGTATTAGGCACTAATACAAACAAAATGATAAGATTTTTACGGGTTTATTTTTTCCCCCGACTCCCTCTCTCCATCTTATCTCCAACAAAAGGCGACTTCTAAGGCTCTGCTTCCTCCGGCCCGGACGGTGCGCGGCGGCGCGTACCGGCGACCAGAGGCCCCTCCGTTCTGGTTTCTCCTTCTTGTCATGCCGCCGCTCCGCCTGTCCTGTTCTCGTCCGATATGCTCGTCGTCCTGGGTTAGGGTTTGAGGTCGGAGATCTGCTCCGCTGCAGAGGAGCATCGTTTCCGGCTGTCAATCAGCTCTCTATGGGTCTACGGCGAGGAGGTCGAGAGGCAGGTGGGAGTTGCAGTCGGCTTTTTGGGGTTTGTGTGAGATCGATTTTCTCCTCCGATCTCGTCACGCATTCTCGGTCCACGAGGCGAAGAACGGTGGGTCTTCTTTTGGATCTGTGGTGGTTCGCCGCTTCTGGTCTAGAGGGTTCTTTGGCTCGGATGGGTGGTTCTCGTCGGTTCGCCGATTCAGATTGCTTCTCTCCTTAGTCGAGGTGTGTGCTGGTGGGTCTCATTACCATGGCGGCGAGTTTGTGATCTAGAGCTCGCAGGCGGGTTGGTGCTCGAGGTCTGTGGCCGTCTCGCGTAAGTATTGTCAACGGTTTAAAAGGCGGTCGTCTATGCTGCTTCGGTGGCCGCTCGCAAGGCTTCCTCACCTTCTGTTCTTCTCTTTGCGGTCCTTATTCTGTGGTCTCGGTTGCAGCAGCACCAATTTCAGTCGGTCGGTTCTCGGCAACTACGGGCGTTTGGTGGCCCTCGTGTCTTTGGCCGCCTCACTCAACGCTCGGTCTTCGCTCACATCCCAGCATCACATAGGTTTGTTTGAGCTCTTGTGGTGGTGTTGCGTGACAATTGTGTGCAGGTCGGGCTCGGGGTAGGGAGTACGGGGTTTGCGGCCCTGGTTTACTCGGAAAGGCATCTTGTGCAGGTCGTCTCCGGGCTTAATAAATGCTCGATTTGGTTGTTGTGGGTGCTAGGCTTTCTCTGTGGCTGTATATTCTTGCAGGCGGGTGCTTTGAAGCCCTCGGTGAGCTGTTTTCGGTTGGGCCATTACGTTTAAGAGCGGATCACCTGGGAGGCCAAAATTATCGGGATTTTGACTCTCGGTTGAACTTGGCTCATCCTTTTGCGGCAAGCTGTTGGTGCGGACTAGGTCGAGTCTCAGAGTTTCGGTTGTGGTTGTTATGTCTGCCTCGTTATAGTTAGATTGTAGTTGTGTTTAGGTTTTTATTTCTGTTCTCCGTTTCTTGTCGTCTCTGTAATTCTGTCAAAAACGAAAAACTTTTGTAACAATATCTTAACATTTTTAACAAAAAAAAATGATAAGATTTTTGAGTAATTTTTTTAGCCTTTGATGGATCTTTGACGGGTGTAAGTTACACGCGTTTTCATTTTTTTCTGTTTCAAATTGATTTTTTGATTTTCGCTTGAATGGGAAGATCTTCCGGCTTGGATTTAAAAGTAATTTCACTTATTAAATAACAGAATATTTTGGACCATGAATTTTTTTTCAAGTTCAAAGTTAAAAAAATCTTTTAGATTAAAAATATTATAATTTCAATATTTTTGAATTTTCCTAAATCTAAAAAATCCTAAAATGATGCTAAATAATTCAACTAAATCATCTACTTTGATTTATTGCTCTACTATCACCAATAACCAATATTTCTTTGATTATATCCACTAGCATTCACAAATCTTGAAAAAAAAATTCTGCAGATTCCGATGTTTATATTTCTAGTAAAATCAAATTTTCAAATTGAATTAAATTATTATAAAATAAAATTTATTAGCAGATTCACATATTGATCTTTTGAATTAAGATTTATAAATCATCAAAATAAAAACACATTGTTTCAACTAAATCTTAAAATTATAAAATGAAGAACATTATATTCGTTTAAAATTTTAATTCCAGCTATTTTAATTAGATATTGATATATTTAATACGTAGGATAGAATACAAATGAATTTTTATGTGTTATTTGATAAAATAATATTAAAATATCAAAATAAAATAAAAATTAGAGATGAAATTCATTTAAAAATAATTTTTTATTATTTTATATAAATATATTAATTTTATGAAAATGGAATTTATATTTAGCTAATTTTTAAAACAAATATTATTATCTTATTATTTATCGAATTATGTTGTGTTTTCATCAATTTAATGTTAAATTAATTTTTTATTAATTTATAGTATTTATTAATTTAACTAATATTAATTTATAGAATTTTATGTATTTCTCTTTCTAATTTTCCGCAATATAACATTTACATAGATAAGAAAAAAGTTTGGGATTAAAGGGGGGAATAGTAGACTCTCTCTCCTCTCTCTCTGAGAGATAGAGAGTCGCGGTGGTTCCCTTCCGAACAGTGGGTATCGCTTCTTTTTTGGTCTCGGAGACACCTAATCTACGGTGGTGTTCGTCCGCTTTGTCTCTGGGAAGGGGAGGCTTCTAGCTTCTACTTCGCCGGCTTACGTTTCCGGGAAGCGGTGGTTTTTTCAGTCCCGCTATCGTCGGCTTTGTCCTTGGGTTAATCCTGATTTCGTCGATCTACGAATTTGTGCTTCATCTGATACTCTGTCTCTCGATCTGATATTGATGTCGCATGTTGTATGTCGGTCATAGAGGATTGATGGTAGACGTTTTAATCTCTGGTGATTTCGTAGATCTGTGTGGTTCTGCCTTGGATCGGGTTTGCATGGCGTTATACGGCCCGCAAGGTCCGGTCGAGGAGATGAGTCGATTTGTGGGTGGTTTGGTGGCTTGCAGTCTTGAGATAAGATCTCGATTGTCCGATGATGCTCTCCCAAGACGTTGAATCAAGCGAGGAAGATGATGGAGTTTGGTTGAAACCTTGTGGTTTCATTGATCGTGGTGAAGATGCGTCGGTTCCGGTGAACGTCCGGCGGGTTCCGGCGGGTTGTCCCAAGCGGTGAAGGCGATGGGAGGCTCCGACATGTGTTCTCGGTGTCACAGTGGTTTCGACACGTAGCAGGACTGTCGAGTCTTGTTTCGGTTTGGGTTGGATGGACGTTGTTTGGGCCTCTTTTAGTTTTAAAGTTGGGTTAGTTTGTTTTTGGTTTGGGTGCCCTTTAGTTTGTTGGGTCTTATGTTTGTAAACCTTTTGATAAATAATATTATAGATGGCAAAAAAAAAAAAAAAAAGTTTGGAAATATGCATTATAATTATAATCACACAAAATGGGAATAACATCAGTTACTTTCCTCGCAAGTCTAAAAACTAGATTCGTTTGTCGGTAGAAGGTAATGAGATGATGCCACATGTGAGATCTATCGATATTTGTCGTAATAGAAACCACACCGCACCGACTGATTGATCGGTCTAAGGCTGTTCCATTCAAATGTCCTAATCTCTCTCTCTCTCTCTCTCTCTCTCTCTCTCTCTCTCTCTCTATGGACCCCATTGGAATTTTCATGCACCTATGTGGTTCCCATCAGTTTTACCTCTTGTCATTTCTTCTTCCTTACGTGATGTGATATATTGCTCCTTACATATTTTCCATCGCCAAACTCTACTATAAGAGCATTACATATTTTCCATCGCCAAACTCTTAAGTTGCTTAAATATTCAAAAGAGAAGAGTCCATTAAATTTTCTAATTCGAATCTCTTATGTGGTATAAATGATAGATGATGATATAATTGGAATGACTCGTAAAATTAAAAATATCTCTTAATCATAGTTCAGAAAAAAGCAATTAAACATGAAAAAATTGACACAAAAGGATTTACCATACATATAATATTTTATTATTAGTTAGCTACAATAATTACAATTTCATCGTTTTCTATTCAGATTCCACAAAGACAAAGTGTGAATAATTGTTAAATAAACAATGACCAAAAAGGTAGATAAGAAAATTTCGTCTTTCTCAAAAAAAAGAGAATTATTATATTTCTACTTTAGCTAATAAAAATGGTAAACGAAATGTTTAGATCATTGTGTTACGAATGATACAAAACCTATCCACGTACCAAACTAGTGTCCAAATCAACCATCAAATAAAACAATTAAAGAAGAAAAACATAATGATGGCATTGTTTTGTTTTCCTTATCTACGCATAGAGATTCCTCCGCTTTATTTGCACACATACACAAACATCATATCATTGTCACTTTCATTATATACGGTGAAGATTCTTTTCTTCGCACAAACTGCTTCCCCACTTCAGAGAACACTGAGTGGCCCATTCTTCCAAATATCACCCAAGTTGTTCTTTTAAACCATTATACTGTTTTCTTTGACAAAAAGAGCAAATTGTTTTGATTACAATCAAATGGTTTGACCAGTCAAAGAAACAAAGGTTGGCCCATTTCACTGACTTTCTATAATCTTACTAAAATGCATCCCAATGTGATCAGCAGCTTTCTTTATCATCCTAAATGTTTTTAACCCATAACAATCTTCCTATTAATTGAACCACTAAACTTTATAGACGAAATAACATATATATCCTAATGGATGACAAGAGTAGGAAAATTACATTCAAGATATATACGACCTCTGTACCTCACCAGTTTGGAATTTGAATAAAAAGCAAACCACGGCTACAAATTCCCACATTATGCCATTTCGTAAATGTGTGATTCCAGTATATATAATTTGATGCGAGAAAGACGATTCACACATTTACTATATATATTTTTATACGGAAAGAGCAAGCGAATTAAACTTTCGCAAAGACGATTCAAACACTTTCACATTACCTTTAGGTTTTGAATTAAAAATTATGGTACTTATATATGTAAAACCTTTTTTTGCTTTCAAACTAGAATCTCGATTTAATTTAATTTATTTTTTTCATCATGTCTTCTGGATTATGCAGATGAAATTTATTTTATATTTGATCCAATTTTGATAAAATACGAGCACCAAAAATAACCGAAACGAAGAAAACATACATACTGGATACGATTTAAAAATATAACAATTACTAGTGTGTGTGTGCGTGTTTTAAATACTTAGTTAACAATTACTAGTCGTAGAGAAGAAGAAATGGAATTTGAATTGAGAATGGGGTTGGGGTGGGTCGATGGTGTGGCAGGGTCCACATGTGTAATTGAAACCACGCCGGATTCGGTCATCTTCACTTAGATGTGCATAATACATCCATATAGATCGTCATGGTTAATAGAGCTGATGATAAAACGTTATCAATATACAATAATAGAAGTATGCTTTCATTAACTTAATTATTATAAATGATTGATACAATAGTGAGTGATTCATAAATAAAATTATCATACAAAATATTATTATATACTATATAATTTATATATTTAATGACACTATGTATAACATATATTAATAATATACATATAACCATTTTATTTTGTTTAAAATAATATTTAATATTCAGTTGTATATCATAAATTATATTTTAATCTAAAATATTATTTTAAATGATAAAATACATGTTAATTATAAATTTTAGTTTTAAATGTACAAACTTTATTTTCTTGTATAAAATATTTTTTTCTTATTATTGAAAAATAATTAATTACATAAAATTATTTTCTAGTTTTTTATATTTTAAAAATTAAATATTCTACCAAAAGTTTGATAAGATTGACTGAATAACATTTGGAAAGCAATGCATTTTCTAATTTCTACATGTTTCTCTAAATACTTTTATAAAAGTTGTTGATTGGACAATTAATAGGATTATACTAACTCTACCAATCAAACATACAAGTTCTACCAATCAAAGTCAAATTGTGACCGACCGCACAACACCACTGTAAATAATAACAAAAATTTCTACATAAATTTATATATTTATATGTTTTTGTTATTATTAGAATCGCACCACACTTGTCCAGCAATTCAATTGTCTCGTATATTACCATTCGGAGTTGTATACAACAAAACAAAAGTATAACTATCTTATTTGTTTTTAATTATTTTATCATTCTACACCATTCATTTTGGAGTGAGTAAATATAAACTTTGAAAGTTGTTTGCATCTGAGTGATAAAATATATATAGACTATTCTAGGTATTTCTTTTCTTTTTTTTTTTTGACAAATATTCTAGGTATTTCACTTTTAGATATTCATTACCTTGTTAAAGATATTTTTATTAAAAAGTGAAGGAATGTTTAGCTTATCTTGTCAGTTGGAACAAAAATAACGGAAGGATCGTAAATCTATTTATATCCTTCTGATTATTCATAGTGTATTTTAATTCTCATCGATCCATCTTATATCCTTGAATTTAATATTCCCAATGCTTTGATTCATTCACCATTGTTTTTTTTAACGGCTACTTCACTAAATAAAAGGAGACTACACATCAATTGTCTCAACTAATGCTCTGCTATCGAGAGCATCAGCGACTATATTGTCTTTGCGAAGAATAAAATTGAAGGATGAAACAGAGAGGTAACAAGACAAATTTAGGATATTCTGAAGGATTCCGCAAAATTCCTTGATTCACTACAAGAAAACAGGGGAATTCTGATGGCCGAAATCGTCAGAAATTCGTCGGAATAGACCGATTCCGACGAATTTCTGACGAACCTATTCGTCGGTATCGTTTTGTTGGAAAAAAAAAATCATCGGAATTTCGTCAGAACTTCCGACGACCTTTCCAGACTTCAACGAAACCCTTGGTCGTTGCTATGTCGTCGGTATATTGGGGGGGATTTCCGACGGACCAATAAAAAAAAAAAAACTAATCAGAATCTTATGAATCTTCATCAAACTCCCCAACCTCGGCTTCTGGCTCCGAATGTACAACAGCATCATGTCCAAACACAGTCAAATTCTCAACAAGTTGAACATTTTCCAAATCTTCAACTGCCTGGGCGTTGCTAGTAGACTCTGGTTGCAATGGTTCATCATCATCAGAAGTTCCATCCACTCGTCCTCTTGGGTTGATTTGCGTTACAGTAACCCATGGATCGTCTCTGTACGTCACCCGAGGGTAACTGATGTAGCACACCTATACATATCAATTATACAAAGTATTAGTTCAATATATAACATTAATTAATTATATTGGTAAAAAATTATGAATATATTGACATACCTGATCAGCTTGCGAACCAAGAATGAAGGGATCATAATATTGAAGTTTCCGCCGCGAATGAACTGATGTAACACCAAACGCATCAATCTTCACTCCTCTATCTGGGGTGGTGTCATACCAATCACAATAGAATACTACACAACGCAATCCAACCATTCCAGGAAATTGGATTTCCAATATTTCTTTTATGTTGCCGTAGTAGACATCGTCACCAGAAGAAGATGAAACACCAGCATCATATGTTGTCTTAGAATGACCTTTCCTTGTGAATGCATATCCTCGCGTACAAAATTTAGGATATGATTTGACCACATAGTTTGGTCCCTGCACAAATTCGCGTACCCAATCATCGAACACAAGACCTCTGGCCAAACCATCATTCACCTATAAAAAAAAACATATATGATTGCAAAATTAATTAGTTTATATATATTAAATTTAAACTAATCATTTGCATAGGGTAATATGATATATGACTCACATAACTACGAAGCCACGCAGCAAATCCGTTATCTCTAAGTTGTCGAAGCTCATCTTCTGTTGCATGCCTGTGAGTCATACGCAACTCCGCCATATATACACTATATACAAAAATATTATCAATATGAAATAAATTTATTGAATATTAATCTAACAATAAATGAATAAATATTTTTACCTCTCATATTGTAGAACATCTTCACAGTTGGTGAGCAAATATGTTTGCAAATGAGCGTGCTCAGTGTCCGTAAGTCTCCGCTTCGTGAATTTTCCACTAAGTCGTCCTATTTCCTTGAACATGCTTGGGACAGTAACATGATATGTTGCTCTCTCCCCTCTATCATCATGCCGAGCAGGTCTTCGGTGTTTTGTATGCACTTCTGGTGAAAAATAGTTTTCAGCAAAGATTGCAGTTTCTTCATTAATCACCTGTGCCACTATAGATCCTTCCACCCTGCTTTGATTTTTAACCATCTTCTTCAGATGATGCATATAACGCTCAAAAATATACATCCATCTGTACTGCACATGACCACCAAATTCAAATTCTCTTGCGAGATGAATAGCAAGATGTTCCATTACATCAAAGAATGATGGAGGAAATATCTTCTCAAGGTTGCACATGCTGACTGGTGCGTTTGTCTTCAAATTATTAATACCCTCTTCAGTCACTACTCTGCTGCATAAGTCGCGGAAGAAAACACTAATCCCTACATAGATAAAAGACATAATTTTCGTAAGTATTAAGTTTTTATAAGCATAATTGTTA
>NC_027751.1:44568733-44584022 GCF_000695525.1 Brassica oleracea var. oleracea | reverse complement strand
TGGTCGTCGGAATATACCGACGGACATATATCCGTCGGAATTTACCGACGAACCTCGTTCGTCGGAATGCACCGAGGAACACTCTACGTCGGAAGTGTCCGAGGAACGTTCTCCGTCGGTACGTAGTTTTTCCGATGAACTCTGGTCTCGTGTATCCGCATCGTAATATCGTCGGAAGTTCGTCAGAATGACGTTTCTCGGTATTCGTCAGAAAGTCGTCGGAAGTTCTGACGAAATTCCGACGAATTTTTTTTTTCCGACGAAACGATACCGACGGACGGGTTCGTCAGAAATTCGTCGGAATCGGTCTATTCCGACGAATTTCCGACGATTTCGGCCATCAGAATCCCCCTGTTTTCTTGTAGTGTTCGTCGAAATTCTGTCGGAAATGGCCGACAGAATTCCAACGACTTCAAATTTTTGGTTTTCGTCGGAAATTGGTCAGTAATCCGTCACAAACGTCCGACGACATTGATGTCCATCGGAATCTTCGTCGGAATTCGGCGTGTTTTCTTGTAGGGATTGAGTCCCTCCTATTGATAATTCTAATGGTGATCTGAGCGTCTGATTTGATAGTTAGTTTGTTGAACCCAAGTGCTTATGCTTGAAGTAATGCTTCTCTTATCGCCACGCCCTCAGCCACTAAAGAGGAGAGAACATGTTAGAGTCTTGTTGGTTTAATCAAATCACTTCATTACATTAAATGCACTTAGATTAAGTATGAACATGTATTCTCTTTGCATTGAAACCAGTTGGAATTGGATTAACTCTAAAATACTACATTAATTTTAATTAGGATTGAAAATTCTATATCAAATTGTCGAAGACTTCTGTCAAATCTATCGGCTTAAATGTAAAAATATTAAAATACCTAGAATTGAAATAAAAAGTAGCTACAAGAAGTAGAAAAAATAAAAGAAATGAGGTTCTTGTAGAAGTAACCTTGTTGACAGAATCTTTTTTTTCCCGTATAACTACAATTCATAGAAAAGAAGTTAGCTTATTTTATGTAGCAATATAAATTTTTGAATACTACTAGAAATTTGGTAAAATAATATATATTTCTCTTAAAATTCTTCAAAATATTAAAATCTCTAAAACCAATTCTATAAATATAACATAAATCTTAAATTCTAAAATCTAACCCATAAACTCTAAATTCTAAACTTTTAACCCTAAACGCTACTCTCTCTGTTTTATAATATAAGTAGTTTCGGCTAAAAGCACAAAGATTAAGAAAATTACTATATTTTTTAAAATTGTATAATAAATAGGTAAGATATAATTTAACCAATAAAAAATAAGTCTATTTAATTTGATTGATCATATTGTATTCAATAAATGTAAAAGTTACCTACAAATATAAAAACTATTTACATTTTGAAACAATTTTTTTTCCATAAAACTACTTACAATATGAAACGGATGGAGTAATATATAATCAAAGAGTAGTAATTAAATGTGTATAAAATATTCATTAGCTTGGTCGATGTTAGTTAATGAACTTTATAACCTTTAATTTTTTTGTAGAATTTTTTAAAATGCTCTTAAAGTTCTGGAAATTTGATATGCTAATATAAAACATTATGTGTTTATTTCTTAAATATACTACTCATTATTCCATTTGATTTATCTTTTGTCACGTCTAAAAATACAAAATGGAAGAGTACTTATTTCCAAACCTTTTTTTTTGGGTGTTAAATTTACACGTTTTCCAGAAAACATATGTTATTTTCTTTAGTTTCCAAAAAACGATATTTAAAAACGGACCCACATTATCAGTTTTGCTTTATGATTATATAATAAGAACCGTGCTCTTCTCGTCTATTCATATCTTGCTCACCACTTTTCTGCAAACACTCTTTCTCTCCCTCTCGCCTCTCCAGTTTCCTTGCTCTTTTAGAATCTAAGTAAAATATCGATCATAATTGTTAATTACTACTAGGAAACTAAGTAATTGTTTCTTCAACCTTTTGTTGCATGGATGGATCCTCAACAGGTAATTTATTGTACTATCATCTAAACTTTTATGAGACTTATCTCGTTTTGTATATAGTAATTTTTAGCTGTCTTTGTTCTTCAATCCCCTGAAAATCAAACACTTCAAAATCATAGATTTTTAAGCTTCTGCTCATAGTAACTTAACATATTCGTCAAGACTTATATCTCTGCTAATTTATTGATTACCCTAAACTTATCTCAAACCCCATTGAAAGGAAAAAAAAATCACTTTAGCAATTAATATAGACGAAAGGCTCTAAAAATATTGTCTCTATAAGAATCTGCCCTATGTCATTCCATAATCGGTTATACAAAGAAAACTATCATTACTCATTCTTCAGCAAAATTTAATTAAATTTGTTTAAATCTGCAGGAAATGTCAAATGAAACATTGGAAACCATATTGGTAAGCTCAACAAAAGGATGCAATTATAAAAACATTAAAAAAATGGAAGAGGAAATGAAGAAGAAGCAAGGAAAAGGAGAACTAGAAGGTGAAGCACAAAAATGTCCAAGATGTGAATCTCCAAACACAAAGTTTTGTTACTACAACAACTATAGCCTCTCTCAACCTCGTTACTTCTGCAAATCTTGTCGGAGATATTGGACCAAAGGTGGTACTCTCCGTAACGTCCCCGTTGGTGGTGGTTGCCGTCGAAACAAACGATCTTCTTCATCTTTCTCCAAGAACATCAATAAGCCTATCAATTTCCACAATGATCCACTTCACAATCCTTTAATTACGGGAATGCCATCCCCCTTTAGTTATGACTCCATTGATCTCAACCTCGCTTTCGCTGCTCTTCATAAACATCCCCCTTCTCAGGTTACACCTTCTTTTGGGTTTGGAGGCGATGTTTCTATTTATGGAAACTCGACAAACACACACACTGGTGTTCTAAACGGGTTGAACATTGGAGGGCAAAACGGTAATTTCAACGGGGGTAGTTTGTGGTATGGTTTCATGTCCGGAAATGATAGTGAAAACAAGACAACTTCGGCTTTGGGGATTCCTCTGGAGGGAAACGAGAGAAAGCAAGAGAATGTGAACAACAACAACAATATCTTGGAGAATCCAAGCAAGGTTTTATTGGGGTTTCCATGGCAAATGTCCGGGAATTCAGCTGGCGGTGTACCGGAGACTGATCCGGGAAGGGAAAGCTGGAATGGGTTTGTTTCATCTTGGAGTAGTGGTTTACTTAACACTCCTTTGGTCTAGTTCAAGATATCTAATAAAGTAATAATATTACTATATGTTGAAGTTTATGTCATCACATGTTTGTACACCACTGTCACCATATGGGGGATGTTTGGTCTAGGGTTTCAATCGCTTTTAGTTTCCCACTTTTCTTTGAGCCAAAAGACCAAAGAGTTCTTTTTATGAAAATGGTTCCTTCTTTCATGTTTTAATTTGTAATTTGACTGTGGCTTGGCTGGTTTCAGTTAATTGTTATCGTTTATTTCCTTTTGATAATTTCGTTAGTTACTTATTATCTATGAGGGATACATTTTTTTTTACTTTCTTATACTCTCTTTATGATATGATAATAGCTTGTTAGCATGTTTCAAAAAAAAAAAAACTTGTTATCTATGATGATGGGTCATCGGTTAGGATTCGCTCACAATCTACCACAATTTCTTCTACGTATCAATAATACCAACTCTTGTTATACACTTATGATTAGTGTTGGATATGCATCTATTGATAGAAATGTATATGTTGGCATATATGTAGTCTAAGAAATTTTTGTTCATAGCACAGCCAGTAAAAAGGTCAAGTTTAAAAAAAATAAAAAATAAATAAAAGGTCGAACTAAAGGCTGATATAGTTCGATTAGGTTAACATGTCCATCGACATTCCGCTGGTTTATGTCAGAGAAAAAACATTGGATTTTGAAATGTGAGTGGTGAGTTTCAAGATATTCTGTCATGATTGCTTCCCATTTTCCAGGTAGATATTTGGACACTAACCAATTAATTTTATTATTTTGTATGCAAATTTGTACGAGTATACGTTAATTATTATTAACTGATTTGAATATAATTGGTTGATGATGATAGGGCCATACTGAAGGGTTTTTATAATCCTCTCTCACGAATTTCTTGTATAGAATCAAATCTAACACAGAGATTTGAGCGTGACGACCTAGGGCACTGATATTTAACAAGTCTACTACATGAATGCAGTAAACTATATTTTCTTAGTTTGAATTATACATTCTCTGTAGGGTCCAAATAGAATAAATAAAACATAACAATTGTAAGAAATCCATGAGTTTGAAATTTTGTACGGTGGAAAAAGTCTCGAAATTTTGGATTTGTAGGTTGTTGCCTCCCGACAAAAGGATCAAAATTGGTACGAGGGAGAGAGCCGTATATTTGTTTCATTTTAACCTTTAGTAGCAAATTGGATAGTCAAATTGTTGTTTTTTCTTATTTACATTCCTAGCAACATAAATTTTTTTTGTCAAGATTGTCAAATTGTTGGTTTTGCATGTCTAACTGGATGTTTTTATTTTGTAAATGGTTAAAACAATTTATGAGCTGAAATCGTTACCTAAGACCTATGTTCGAAACTACGCTAGGTGCTAGCCGGGCGGCAATTCCGAACCTAGTGCCTAATGAAAAAAAAATTGAGGATTACGCGGGGCCAGAACATAGTTTTAGAGTTTTATATAGTTTTATAGATATAGATTAGATATTTTAAATATATCAATCGGTTTCCTGATTGCTCAGTGGTTAGTTGTGTTTATCTATGTCCAATACAACCAGATTCAAACCAGGGAATGTTGATGTTTTTGTTGTTTTTAACTTTAAAGCATTACTGTAACAAAAAAAAGTGTTAAAGCATTAATGAGGGTAAAAGAGACATTTCGTATTCATCTTCTTCCTCATGTGTCAACGACCCAAACCTAACAATGGCGGCCGTTTCTTTTTTTTTCCCTTATTCTCATTGTTTTCTTCCATTTTCCTTTGTATTTATAAGTAGAATATATAGATATACTAGAAAAATTTCGATTTTTAAGTTCAAATGAACAAAAACTGGAATTTTTTAAGATTCCCGACTTTTTGTCCGATTAAGGTCAAATCGCGGCGGCCGAAGGCCGATTAACGATTTTCCGACGACTAAGTGGTCCTGGGCACCGCATTTTTGAACATGGCCTTAGAAAATTCAGCTATTCAAACCAGTGTCATATAATTAATCAACATAAACAAATTTTGAAGAAAAATAATGAACATTGCATGTCAATTTATCTGTTTTTGAACTTTTTGCACGTGGAATAAGTTTAATAACAAAAATGTTTATAAGCCTCTTGCATATATAATATATATATTTTTGAAAGCGATGAAAAAATAGACTACTCTGTTAACGACTAAGATCAGCTCCATCGAAGAGCTCTCACATGGTATCTAAACATTATAGCTGTTTTAAAAAATTAAAAGAAGAAAGATAAAGCAAAAATCGATTCTTTGCAGAGAATTTCTAGAACCATATTTCTGACTCATATGTCCAAGTGGCTTCTTTCTATTGCTTATGTTTTAAAAACAAAACAACAATTTAATTATTTAAACAAAAATAATTAAAATACTGTTAATTAACTTTTTCAGATATCCAAATACAGTTTCAATCATTAAGGTTGCTCTAAGAGCACCTACAACGTGCTAATGAGGAGGTGGAGTTAAAAAAAAAAATCAATATTAAAAAATAGAAAGTAAGTAAAAGAATGACCGAAAATATCTTAATAAAGACATGTTTAGCCTTTTAGGACATCTCTTAAATACTATTTGCCTGTGATTCTGTTTTTTATTGGTGTTACTTTTTCTTTTTCTTTTTAATTTTAATTTTATTTGTTGGATACTCAATTTAGAACTCAACCATTAAGATTGCTCTAAGCATTACACGGATAAATTTTGTGAATTAAGAGAAACAAAATAATTAGAGAGCTAGAAATCAAATTTTGGATTAAGGACAATATACCATCATAAATATAGTTTGAAAATACGAATTTTCAGAAAATTACTAAACCATGTAATAATTTGGTTTCACTATGGTTACTGTTTTGTCGAGGGAATGTCAAATTTGGTTACTATTTTTTCTCTAAAGCTTAATAATGATCAAAGACTTAAATAAGTACAACCAGTTCTACAACATTCGCATTGAAGACATGTGACTCGTTGCCCTGCAGCCTCCATCTCGTTATACTGTGTTTTCTTCACCAGAAACATCTTTCCTTTTTTTTATTCCACTTGAATGTAAGCGATACAGAGACTGTCATAAAGTTGAGTTTATTTTCTGATGTCAACCCATCTTTTCTTGCAACTTGCGATTCACCCTATGGCTTACAACTTTAATTTCGAGTGACCAGATGCAGAGGATGGATTTGACCACCCCACAAGGCCCGAAGAATAGAAAGGCCTGGCCCGGACTAGGTAGGGCGACGGCTCGATCGGTCGGCTCAAGAGTCAGGTCTCTCGGCTTGACTCTTGAGAACTTTTAGTCGATCATCGTCGACTGAAGTATATTCGGCTCAGCGGCTGCTCGGACGCCTACGGGCTTTTCGGCCCATCAGAGGAGGCCCACCAAGATGGCGTAAATTAGGTCAAGGACGAAACATCAGGATGACTATATAAGGGAAAAGGGAAACAACGAGAGAAGGATCCGAAATCATTGACTAACACTTGGCGGCTAGATTAGGGTTTTCACCTTTGCTTCATCTCGCCGTTAGTTGTACTTTTCCGGTAGCTCATCGAGCCACCGGCTTCCTCTCTGTCGCATTCTCTTCTTTTCTCTTGTAACCGACTGAACGTTTTCTTCGACCATAAATAAGACGTCTTTGTTAAACCCACATCTTCTTTATTACCGTTTTCCGATCAAACACCAGATCAGAGTTTTCTTCTTGGATATTTCAGTTTTGTGGAATTTGCAGATTGTTTACACATATCTCAAGTCGTTCATCAACCTTAACTCATTTCCGCAGGCTCTTTCCGTGCTACTAAAAGACCAAATAAAACAGATCCTTCGCACAAACCTTATTAGAGACTCGTCTCCAACAATCACAGACCTTCAATAAATCCTTGTGGATACAGTGAAGACCACATGAAAGAGCTCAGAAAAAAAAATCCTCGTTAACAGAATGGTAGGAACATGATCTGAGCCAGCCGCACAGAACAATAAGTTTCTCATGTGGAATGTGTCACAAACATTGAACCATGAATAGCTCTTTAGTCAACACGTGCAAGAATTCATGTATTCCATATAGTGTTGAGCCTATTATTATATAAATGCTTTAATAGTTGCAACGGAAACTACTCTAAGACAACTCATCATATCACAGATTGATCCCGACCAACTTCTCATCTAGAGTGAGTCGTTACATAGGCTTCTCCGTACTTTATTTTCTTGGCTTATCTTCACAGTCCATTATTTCCTCTTGGAGCACAAAAGATTTCCTGTACTTATGACACAGCTCATATGGTTTCATGATGAAAATATAGGTTCTGAGAATTTCCTTCTTCCTGATGCTGCAAGCCTGCAGTAGCATGACCCATATAAGTGCGTCCTTCTGACTTCATCACTCAGCAACAATCTGCTAGATCAGTTCACACTTTTCTGCAACCTAAATAACTGACTTTCACCAGATAAAAATAGTAACCGTAATCCAGAGATCCAAACTAATCTTGAACACTAATTCCAGCATATTTCAAGCAATTAAATCCAACCAAGACAGTTAATCTGAGATCCAACAGAGATTCAGGGTTTTTCTCTCTGATCAAATCAGTATACCTTTGATCATCGTAAAGAGAGAAGAGAGGATCGATGATGACTTGGCAAGGAAGTTAGGAGTTTGTTAGAAGTTTCTTAAGAGTTTGTTAATGGGCCTCGACTATATAAGCGGACTCATCGTTTTACATTTGGATTGTTGAGTAGTTGGATGGGATGATTGCTCTCATTGGTGGTGATTGTTACAATATAGGGTACCGTTTTATACAGAGAAAGAGGAGAGAAAATATCTTGTTTAAGATAAGTCCTTTATTCAGAATAAATCATAACTCTTTTTTTTTTTTTTTTTACAATCATAAATTTTAACTCTCCTGCTGATTGAAATTATATTTATTGCATGTATCGCAGAACTGAAATAGCCTCCACAAATCCTTTAAGGGAAACACACACTTTCTCTCTCTGACATGACATCTCTTTTCATGGTTGGGGTTGTTTAAGCTATCTTCTAGCTCTTTTCATGGTTGGGGTTGTTTAAGCTCTCTTCTAGCTTTTAAAGAAGTTTTCTGTCGCTGAAGGCTACTTATCAAACTCCTGGAAGACTATAGCTCTATTATAGAATGAACGATATGTATTATTGATATCAGAGTACATAATATATACATCATAGAAAGTAGGGCTTTCACGTTAGATATTTGCATAAGACACTTTCCATATATATACTCTACACGCCCCCTCAAGATGGAGGTACTTGAGTAACTCCAATCTTGCCAAACAATTCTTGAAATCTTGCTCTCGAGAGCGGTTTTGTAAGAGCATCAGCAAGCTGGTCTTTGGTTAAAACATGAGCAACACGAAGTGCACCAGACTGAACATTATTACGTATGAAATGATAGTCGAGGGCCACATGTTTCATCCTAGAATGGAAAACAGGATTCACACACAAGTAGGTGGCACCGATGTTGTCGCAGTAAATCACCGGCGCAGCAGGCAAGTTGATTCCGAGTTCTGACAGAAGGGAACATACCCATCGAAGTTCAGAAGCAGTATTTGCTGCTGCACGATATTCAGCTTCTGTGCTAGAGCGAGCAACTCCATTATGTTTCTTTGCTGACCATGAGATGGGAGTCGCACCAAGGTAGATGATGTAAGCGTTTGTGGACACATAATCATCGGGATCTCCTGTCCAGTCAGCGTCGGAGTACGCATGAAGCGAGAGAGGTGAGTTCTTACGTACCAGAATACTGTGAGATGCAGTCCCAACAAGATAACGTAGAACTCGTTTTGCCGCTTGCCAATGGTCATCAGTGGGTCTGTGCATGAATTGCGACAGCTTATTAACGGCATATGCTATATCCGGACGTGTGAAGGCCAGATATTGTAAGCTACCCACAACCATTCGATAATCAGTCGGATTTGAGAGCATGGTTCCAGACGCAAGAGTGAGCTTGGGATGTGAGGCCAGCGGAGTAGACACTGGTTTAGCATCTAACATCTTTGTCTTTGTGAGCAGGTCCAGAATATACTTCCTTTGCATGAGGTGTAGTCCAGAGCTTGTGCGCGTAACCTCAATGCCCAGAAAGTAGGATAAGTTGCCAAGATCTTTGATTGAGAACCGTGTGGCAAGGAGATGAATAAACTGATCAACCAACGCATTGCTACTCCCGGTAACAACAATGTCGTCCACGTAAACCAGGATGAAGACCTGATGACCACCATGTGTGTAGACAAAGAGAGACGTATCGGCCACTGAATTTCGAAACCCAGCAGCGAGTAGAGTATGTTTTAGTTCCTCGTACCATGCTCGAGGCGCTTGTTTGAGTCCGTAGAAAGCTTTTCTGAGATGACAAACATGATGAGGCCTATCTTGATCAACAAAACCAGGAGGTTGAGAGACATAGACCTCGTCTTGAAGTGTGCCTTGCAAGAATGCATTGTTGACGTCAAGTTGGCGGATGCACCAGTCATGTCGAACAGCTTGTTCCAGTACAAGGCGGACAGTAGTTGATTTAATCACCGGACTAAAAGTCTCAGCATAATCAAGACCATACTTTTGATTGAAACCACGCGCCACAAGTCGGGCTTTGTACCTGTCAATATTACCATTAGGAAGATATTTTAGTGTAAAAATCCATTTGGTATCGATGACATTTTGACCCGGAACTGGTGGAACCAGATCATAAGTGTGATTCCGAGTTACTGCATTGAACTCATCAGTACAAGCATTGCGCCATCTTGGATCTCGCAAAGCTTGGTTCACTGTGGTTGGGATTATGGGTCGGGTGTTTACGGTTAGCGTGAATTTGGAGTTGGGTTTTACGATATTGTTTGGCTCGGGTTCTCATCTGATGTTGATTTGTAGGTTGAGGTGGTGGCGGGGTTGTATTTTGAGAGGATGAAGATGAAGATGAAGTTTGAGTTTGGGACAGAACAAGTGATATTTGTGGCTGAGGAGTTGTGGAGGCTACGGGTTGGTTCGAGGATGTAGGAGCGGGGAGAGAGGATGGTGTACCTGTCTAATTCCTTACAGAAGTCATCTGGTCTCCACTAACATTTCTAAGGATAGACGACCTCTGTTCTGCAGTAGATGGAGTTTCAGAGATTACCGGAGATGGAGTTGGCACGATCGTCTGATGAGGGACCGAGCTCGGGGGCGCTGTTGAACTAGTAGATACGAGTGGCCGGCTAGGGACTGGTAAGGCTATAGGATAAGAATGTATGGGTTCTGGTGTTTGCGGTTTGACGGTTGAGGAAGATTTGGGTTGAGGATTACGATATGGGAAAGAGTCTTCGACAAACTGAACATGTCGAGATGTGTATATTCGGCCGGTAACGGGTTCAAAACATAGGTACGCGCTTTGTGTGAGCGAGTAGTCGATAAAGACGCAGGGGGAGGAGCGATCGTCAAGCTTTGTCTTGGCATATGATCTCAGCCATGGGTAACATAAGCAACCGAACACACAAAGTTTGAGGTAGTTTGGTGGTTGATTGAAGAGCTTGGCGTGAGGGGTGCTGTTGTTAAGTACTGGAGATGGCAGCCGATTAATAAGAAACACGGCTGTGGCGAAAGCATATGGCCAATAGGTTTTGGGAACACCCGCTTGACTAAGTAATGTAAGCCCAGTCTCGACAATATGTCGATGCTTCCGCTCGGCGATACCGTTGTGTTCTGGAGTATGAAGCGGAGAAGTAAGGTGTGAGATGCCATTGGCGGTGAGGAATGATCTGAGACCGATATACTCTCCTCCATTATCAGAGTATAAGGTAACGATCTTGGTGTTAAACATGTTCTCAACCAAAGCTTTGAATGCAATGAAGGTCTCACGAACTTGGAATTTTTGTTTAAGTGGGTAAAGCCAAGTGTATCGGGTGAAGTGATCCACAAAGATAAGGTAGTATTTGAACTGATCGGTAGAAAGAAGTGGGGATGTCCAGACGTCACTATAGAGACATTCAAGTGGTCTGTGTGTTTGGATAGTGTTTAGGTGAAAAGGAAGTTTGTGGGTTTTATTCATGAGACAATCAGAACAAGCAAACTGTTTTTGAACTGAATCAACAACTGGTAAGGAAAACTGAGCAACAACAGACTTTAAAATAGAAGTAGAGGGGTGGCCAAGTCTTGAATGCCAAGAGAAGATAGAGGTTTTGGGTGATGGTGAAGCATGATAGGTGGCGATTGGGGATGATGGGATAGGCCACTCGTATAGTTCGTTCTTAGTTTTGCCTTGGAGCAAGCGCGCCCCCGTGCTGAGATCCTTCAACTGAAAATGTGCCGGAAAGAATTCGACAGATACTTGGTTAGTGTTGCATAATAGGTAAACAGAGATGAGATTTTTATGAACATTTGGAACATATAAAACATCTCTTAAGGCTAAGGATTGAGAGGGAGTAGGGAGTATAGATGAACCAGTGTGCGAGATCGCAAGACCGCTACCATCAGCTATGGTGATCTCCTCGCCACCGTTGTACGGTTGGTGTAGTGAGAGATTGTTGAGATCGCTTGTAAGGTGATGGGTTGCTCCGCTGTCGAGGATCCAGTTACTTGCGCTGTACGGAGCTGCGGCGAGATTCGCACGAGGCTGCCAAGGAGCTGATGTGTAGCCTGTGCCGGAAGAGGAACCATGTTGTTGCAGTTGAGAGCATGTCCTTGCACTGTGCCCATACATACTGCATATCTGGCACCGGCCTTGATATCCACGAGAGTTACGATTGTCCTGTCTAGGAGTGAAGCTCTGTTGCTGCCATGTTTGTGCTTGGCGGTTACCTTGACGATTGTTGACTGCATAGCGATTCTGGTTCCTGATGTTGTTGTTGTGTGGTTTGTGCCCGGTGTGAGTCGCTGCATTCGCCGTGATGGGAGCAGAGACTGGCGCCATTGCGACAGTTTGAAGCTTGACTTCATGGTTAAGCAAGCGCTCATGAACTTCGGTTAGAGATGGAGGAGTGTCACGGCTCTCAATCTGATCGATGACAGTTTTGTAATCCTGCGGAAGACCGTCGATGACGTACTCGATTTGATCTTCATGATCAAGTGGTTTTCCAAGTAACGCGATCTGATCAAAGCGAGTAGTTAAACCTTGAAGATACTCATCGATGGTCTTGCTGTCCTTCTTCCAGTATTTCAATTGATGCTTCAATTGTTTGAAGTGAGCGCGACTTGGCTTAGCGTAAGTGTCGGAGAGTGTGGTCCAGATCTCCGCCGCAGTGGAGGCTGTGGACAGAATCGGCTGCAGAGAGGTCGAGTATATACATCATAGAAAGTAGGGGCTTTGACGTTAGATATTTACATAAGACACTTTCCATATATATACTCTACAAGCTCAACTTTCACAGCGTCGACTATCTTCTTTCTTTCTTGAACAAAACATATAAGAAAAGGACGAAGAAGCTCTTCATAACATTTCTGCTTGAGTTTTGGTCTCTCAGCCACGCATAACAGGTGAATTCTTTATGACAAGCATAGATCCAAGCTATATTCCTAAAGATGCATTGAATTATGTATTTTGTTCTTTTGGATCGTGAAATCATCAGCAAGATTCTCCATTGTGAGTTTTCATTTTATCAGTTCCAACACCTTGAAGATTACATCATCACTGATCTTCGCACAATTAAGCTCAAGGAACCACTTTCACACGTCTATTACAACAGATAAACCAACACACTTGTGAAAACATCAAATACTCTGTTTTACTAAACCCAATTTTGACACAATCACTTTGAAATTTATTAGTCGTCCATGTCAACATGAGTACACTTCCTCTATAGCAAGAATAATCCTTCCAACTTTTGCTTCATCCTTACCAATAACTTCTTCATGAACTTCATTCGATTCCAAAAATTTCCTCTATGCTGATATAAGTTAAATACTTATCACCTCTTCTTGTTTTTTCTTTCTAATCCACATCGATTAATCTCCACTATGCTAGCCATAAATCCAAGTTCATCCCCGAAACAAGAACATAGTACTCTATCAAGCACCAGCTATGATACCAATTGAAAGTTTATATTTGTTGCTACATATGTTCGAGTTTGTAGATAATAAGTACGGTCATAAAATAAATAGACACATAGATTTGTATGAGTTTCAGTTTTTTCACATACATCCGCAAGACCTCGTGTAGAATTATTCACTGGAAAAAGTCTCAACCTACTATTGCTAGATGACATTCATCACATCTTATCTACATTTACAATGACTAGAAAAACTATCACTCATTATCTTTTCCCACAAGTTAACTCTACAATGAAAACCACAACCTCGTTATCTTGTCTGCTGGGACGACGCCACTCACATTCATGTGCATCTCACAATAGAACTCTAGGCGTGTAAATCTTTCTGTCACCGCCTCATCCTATTTGTGCTCCTCAAGATTACAATCCTAAGCTCATTAAGCCACTAATCCATAGTCTTCCACTAATCCATAGTCTTCTTATTAGTTAGGCTTCTATTTGAAACAAGGTCTGCATGGCTATTTTTATATTCGTGTATCCTAAATGACTATTTTCGCTTAATAAGAACCCAGTTCCACATCAACACTTCATGACAACTCGTGGCATTAACTATTCTACAACTGCTTTTGAGTTCCATGCAACTCTTGTAGCTTACGCTAACACATGATAGCACATGTACTTTCAACTCATATTAAATTAATGTGTTTACTGCTAAATTAGAAATGATTTCTCTTAATTTAGATGTTATGCAATTTCATGGCCGGAAAATGTTTGATAAAATGTTTTGCATTTTTAGTCAATAGAAGTTGATATCTATCGTGTTTAGTGGTTATTATGACTGGAGATTAAGGCATTCCAACTTGTGATAGGCGAATAGAAGTTTATGTTACCTGCAAGACTAAGATAAAGTTGTTATTATGGAAATCAATTAGCGTGAACAAAAAAAAAAAAAAAATGGAAATCAATTAACTTAAATCAGTAAACACACGTCTAAAGATTAGCGCGACGATTGATCGTGTTGGCATCACATGTTAGTATTTGATCACATAAATCAGTAATCTTTTCTTCCATTTTTGATTAACTTTTGTTGATTTTTTAATTTTGTTAATTTACTTTAAATCTCTTCTTCTAGTAAACTTAGATTAGTGACTTTTGTGCATTTAAAATGTCATAAATTTTCAGTTCTTCGTAGATCGAATCCTAAAGTATTATATCAATATACTATTCGATTATGATAGTGTACAATTAAATTTTAAATGATATGTGTGAACACGGAATATCAAAACACATTTTTGTTCAAAAAAAAAAAAAAAATACCAAAACACCTAACCACAACATAAAAAAAAATCCAATCTCAACGTTCCCTTCACGCTAGAAAATCTTTAATCAAAAAAAAAAAAAAACGTTCCCTTCACGAACTGGACACCCACCACTTGTTAAGCGAAAAAATAATAACAATGTTATAAAAAGAACTTGAATTTATTTGTATCGCAGGAATTTAAATAAGGGCAAAATTTTATACCCGTAGAAATTATAATACTGATAGAAAGAGTGTATTAAAGAGAGATGAGAAGAGCGAATTGAATGATTTATAAACGATCGATTCGATCGTTTATATAGAAGTAGGATTTACTGTGCAAATAGTGCAACGGGCCCCACATCTTTTATATTTTTCAACGTTTTCGGTTCCTCCTTTTATTGACTTTCGTAACACTCCCCCTTGGGGGCCGGTGTCACTATCCGTTCTCGCTTATCGTCTTTGTTGCCTCGTTAAAAACCTTTCCAGGAAAACCCAATGGGAAAAACCATAGTAAGGTAAAAAGAGTACAACCACGTAAGCTCCCCCTCGAATAAGCAGTCATAGATCCTTCTGATGACGCATTCCAATGTTATGGATGTGTTTTCTGAACACCGAGGTAGGGAGTGATTTTGTGAAGAGGTCGGCTGCATTGTCGCATGATCGAACATATCTTACTTCAATCTCTTTATTCTTCTCGAGCTCTTGAGTGTATGAGAAGAACTTCGGAGGTATATGTTTGGTTCTATCGCTTTTGATATATCCTTCCTTCGTTTGAGCAACACATGCCGCGTTATCTTCATATAGAATAGTTGGCTCCG
>NC_027751.1:44538232-44566729 GCF_000695525.1 Brassica oleracea var. oleracea | reverse complement strand
TGTTATAAAAAGAACTTGAATTTATTTGTATCGCAGGAATTTAAATAAGGGCAAAATTTTATACCCGTAGAAATTATAATACTGATAGAAAGAGTGTATTAAAGAGAGATGAGAAGAGCGAATTGAATGATTTATAAACGATCGATTCGATCGTTTATATAGAAGTAGGATTTACTGTGCAAATAGTGCAACGGGCCCCACATCTTTTATATTTTTCAACGTTTTCGGTTCCTCCTTTTATTGACTTTCGTAACAAACAAAAGATATTCGATATAAAGAAAATGAAGATGCGATCACTCTCACGGTGGTAGTGAAAACACCTGTCACCAGAGATATTAGTGAAGGTAAAACTGTGCGGCTGAAAGTAAAACAAAGCTTGTTATGGGATGTTTTTTTTATATAACAAATACTCTTTCCATTTTATTTAATTGTCATTTTAAGTTTATACACAGAGAATAAAAATATTTAATTTTACATATTTTTAAAATAAAACATTATTATCTATTCATCTAACTATATTTCAAAGAATAAAAAATAAGTTGGAGAATATTGTTGATACATTTTGCATTCAAATTTTAAAACAACACTTATTTTTAAACAATAATTTTATCATACAATGGCAATTAATTGAAACGGAGGGAATATGTGTTTTCGAATGGTTTAATTAATCTCTTTAGAGTTAGTCTTTAATTTATTAGCTATTTCAAAAAAGAGAGGCTATACGTATAAATTATTTTAAGGGAAATTGACATCAATAACCATAAAAAAATATAATCAGGGAAATGACCATAACAAAGTACAAACTAATAGAATATAAAGTGTATATTCTATATTAATTGCTCTTTTACCTTTCAAAGCACACATGTCACATATTAATACAATTTGTTTATTCATTTTTGTTTATTCATTTTTTTTATCTCTAATCAATTTATTTTTTGCGTCGGCTCAATCAACTCCATTAATACATTACAACCACCATCATCACAAACAACATCTTTCTTTCACCATCACCACCATTTTTCTTCCACCATTGCCGCCTCTCGTCATCTATTTACATCTGCCCAGTTTCTCTTCTTCTCTTCCATTTTATGTGGTGGTCTTTCTTTCTCATCAGCTTCGGTAATTCTACCATCTTCTCTGCTAATTATATCTTTTTTTTATCTCGTGATTTTTCTTCTTCTGCAATGTAATATTTATTTTTGTTTTATTATAATTAGAGAATGTAGAATAGAAACATATATGTACAGTAAGAGACATGTATTGTATTTTGTTATTCTATTATTTTTTTGAATCATTGGCCTATATTTATTAATCAACACTAAAGATTTACAAGCAACACTATGTAAATACTATATTACCGAAACTCGACAATGACCAATAATGTGGTAAACATCATGAATGATAAGGAATAAGTTTAATCCTAAGTAGTTGTAATACTTTAGGATCAATCCAATCTTTAGGTAATTTTAATCACTATGAATGCAAGCCATAGAACTTAATCTAAGTGCAATCAATAGATTTAAGTTGATAAGTAACAAGATTCAAACTAATCAAGACAATATCAAAAGCTTTGAATTAATTGTTCAAATGAGAACCCATGGGCTAAGACAATTGATCCAACGCAATTAATTTCCAAGTCAAGGTGTTAACTTTAAGCAATCACAAGTTCCTATATGTCTAGAACACAAATAAAGATCAATCATTTTCCAAAGTAAAGGTCCCTATGCGATCATGAGCTACACATCAATTCCCATTGGTTCAAATCACTCAAGCATGCATTATATTCAAGTCTACTAACCATCTAGCAATCCTAACATCAAATCACTTTGGTTATTCGAGGTAAAGCAATATCAAGTTCAGTCAAACATTTTAACAAACACTTTCGGTGCATAAAATAACTTAATATCAAAATGAGAGTGATCAAGTCAAATCAAACGTTAAGAATACTTAATATCCATAGAAATAAAGAGATCTAATAATTAAACACCTTAACTCTTTACTAATCACCCTAGATCTACCTAACTCATGGATTCAAAACGAGTTTACTCACTAATCACCATGATAGACTTTAAACCATTGGTTGATTTAAGACTAATCATGTTTAGAATAAAATTTAATCTAACAAACACAAAGGAATAATATGAAAAGAAACTAAAGATTAAATCTTTCACCAAAATATAAATGTGTTTTGATAGAAAACAAGATATCCAAGTTTTCAGGTCTAAAATATATTTATACTAAGCTATAATTTGAACCGGGTAAACACAACAACCATGGGCTGACCCAACTAAAAGATAGATCAAATCCTTTTAACGCCACGGACGCAACCATCTCTACACCGCGATTGGAGCTCGCGAAACACATGCACACGCCGCGGCTTTCATATCCCACGGTGACAGACTGCGAAACAAACTGGGTAGTTTCGTCGACACACTGCCGCGACCAGCACTCCCCCGCAAAAGACACCTGCGGTAGCTTGGCACACATCGCGGCCAGCACGTGCTGCGATCACAGCCCGCGAAACGGCCTGGTTGGATTACATCATTTTGTCATTGAACACCTACGGGCAGACTCTCATCGCGGTTGTGATCATCAAACACCATCTCGACCCCTTGTTTCCTGCGGCGGTCAGCTGCTACTGCAACATCTCCTACTATCTTGAACGTTATGTACTCATCTGTCTTCGAATTTTGATCGGCACTTCTCCAAACCTGAAATTCATTTAGGTTTGATTGGTAACCTAAACAAACCTAAATGCTAGCTTAAATGATCAATATGTACACAAAATTAATGATTAAAACCATGAAATTCACAAGATAAACCAGTAATACAAAAACTATACAATTTGGATAGACAATGTAGTATAGTATATATGATATGTATTAAGTTTTAGAATTTGAAAAAATGAAACCGACGTCAATGTCATCAACTACGGTAACAATTCCATCAGTTCTTTTACCAATTATATATCCTCTTTCTCCTAATGAGTCTTATCTTTCATGTTTAAGAAGATGAACATTTCACATTAGAATGTAATATGTTAGTGTATTCTATTCTATTTGGCAAGCATAGAATAGAAATTTTCTCCATCTCATCTTTCTCTCCATCAATTTTGTGACAACTCTATCAAATCTTCTATAAATAATATCTCATTTTTCTCCTCTTCTTCCTCTTCCTTTTTTTCATCTTCTTCCTTTTCTTCTTTGCTGCTAATTCTTTGTACATGTATTTTTTGGTGTTCTCTCCAATTGCTCGTGTTTGCGTTTTATGTGGCGAGTAAAGTTGGCTCTGGCGTTGAATTTTTTTTTCTAAAACAACGCATCGAAAAATAAGAAAATATAACAAAAATGTATGATTATAGTATTACATACTATATGTCTAACAAGTATATTATATCATATTTATACAGCATATTTACTAAAACGTTTACACGCGAAAAATGAGAAAGTGGTTTGTTTTTGTGTCAAATTATCACATCAAACCCCTTACAAGGTCATTTGCCTAATATTTTTTTTTTCAATATGGTTATCTTACCAATTCACTTATTTTAAAAACAAAATCAAATACTGTAAAAGAAAGGGATTTGAATCCATCAACTAACAGTTGATGTATGAGTTTTGCTGGCTATAATGGGGAGAAAAAACAAAAGAAGATGTTTTTTTTTCACTTGTGTGTTTCCCATTGACACATTTAATGTTAAAAAGGGTTCGTTTGTGTGGGAAATTGGATGTTAACAATACTTCTGCTTTATTTCGTGGGGGTCTCTTAATATCCTTTTTCATGTCAACAATTCAAAGCAATTAATTATACTAGGGGCTTTTCCGGGCTACGCCCGGATTTTTTCCTATAATATTAGTTTAATTTTTATATTTATATTTTAAAAACGAACAAATATGATATACACTGAAACTTGTTATAGAATTATAAACATAAGTGCAAATTTAAAACTATTTGAAATAATTTGTTGTGTTTTATTGGAGTTTTATGTAGGATATTAGAAAGATTAATAAAAATTTAACTAAATTATAAGTTAAGATATATATATATATATATTATTTATCTTGGTTATTTATTTTTATATAATACAATTGTAAAGCTTATAATTAGTACTGTATAAATTTTGATTGGTTTTAAAATTATTAAGTTTCATTTATGTATTTGTATTTAAAAGAAAGTATCACCGACTTGTATACCGATTCTTTATTTGTTGTTTTCAATTTATCGTTTTAACCAAAATAATTTTGTCAACCTTTTAACCAAAACTTAAATTTAACAAAAACGGTTTAAGAATTCTAACACCTACGGTTTGATTCTGCCCTACAATCTGAGTTGCAAACCTACAAATTGCATTATTATTATTCTCGCATTTGCCTCGCTTCTTCTTTTGTGTTTCATGGCCTTTTTTTTAGGTTCCATGACCTTTGTCTATGGTGCTTTGATAGTATTGTGTACAAACTCAATATTAAATTTTACTTTAGTTATACACATTCTAAGTTATTATCCAGGCTACACATGTTTATATTAATAATTTGTTTTATATTTATAATAATTTTAAAATTATCAAAATAGAATATCGTGTTTAAAATTGTAACCTTTTAATTAACTGCCATTTTCTATTTTTGGATTTATATATACATAAATTATGTTTTAAATGTACATTTCATATATAATACACATTATGTTAATATTTTTTGTATACGTAATCTTATGATATAATATTTTATAATCACATTTAATATGAGTAACATATACTAATTATTGAATAAAATTAAATTGCATCTTTTTCCCAAAAAAAAATCACTGTTTAAATAAAATATGTTATATAGATATTGAAGCTAACCTAGGGTACATGAAGCTAAGCTGATCACCACCGTGCTTGTATTCCTCCAACATCTGAGGATGATACTCCAGTATCTAATGTTTTTTTTCCAAAGATAAATGACTGTTAAAACCATTAAAGAGCAGAGGAAAGCAAGATGTGTAGAAGAAGAAATGCTTTTTGTGTTACCTCTCGGTAGATTAATCCTTACCATACCTGCAAAGACATGATAGAGTCAATACTAAACTCATTCACACAGAAATAAATGATTCAAAACCACTTAAAACCTACTAACAAAGAATTGACCAAGTGACTAAAACTCTTAGATTATTTAATAGGTGTCTAACGGGTCATATGTTCAAGTTGCGTTGCGAAAGGTTTTCTCCTCCAAAAAGAGTGAATTTACGAATTCAGAACCTGCTAGTCATTCAAAAAACAAAATACCAACTAATTTCTAAATAAGAGCCTTATATTATATATGTAGCTAATTAGATACTATACCACTTGATGGCATTTCTCATGACCAATCAGCCAAGATTCCATTTAAAAAAAATATATATATACCAACTTCCTCCAGTAGAAGTTTCAAAAGCAAGACAAACATGAGAGACTATACTAAACACATGAAGACGAAGACATAACATAAAGCTTCATAAGAAAAAAAACGTTGTGTCGAAGTCAATAAACAAAAGGGAGATAATTAGTCTTTAATCAAAGGAGGATTTGAAGTTAAAAACACAAGCAGATTGTAAATTATCTGAAGTTTGAAGCTAAATACTTGTTAATCTAAAGCATTAACCAGATAATAATCAAAATGCAAATTTTCATCGGAACAGAAACACCATTCACCTTGAGAAGATCGATGGTGTCGGCGGCCATGCGTCCCTTGATAGGAAGACTGTCGCGAATCTGCTATCTCTCCACAACAACAGGAGCTGGGCGGAACCATTAGCGACAGTGATTTGAACGGAGGCGACGCATGAAGTAACCAGGCGTCTGAGGCATCTCAGGCGAGTTCCGCCGAAGGAGAAAGCAGTGGAAGGAGACGGGGAGAAGAGTGGGGTTGACGGCGAGAGGGAGGGAGAAGAACATGGTTTCGTTTGTAGAGAAGGTGATCGATCAGAGCTCTTTACGCTTTGAATCGGAGAAGACGAAGAGGCAGAGGCATAGATCCTCGAGACCTCTGTCTGCTTTAGGATTCATCGCGATCTCCGTGCTCTGCAGGTAAATTTTTTTTTTTCTTAGGTTTGTCGAAGACGAAGCCCAGAGTAATAAAAGTAAACAACGGAGTCCCAAACGTAAATACCACAACGGAGACCGAAGTCCATCTGACGTGGCAAAAAGAAATGTTCTGGTTGGAGGATTATTTTTGATGACGTGGCATAGCTGAGTTGAGATTATCTCCCTTTTAGTATTGTATTGATCTTCTAATGAAATCTCTTTTTCCATTACTATAAAATAAGATAAGGAATGGAATAGGATTTGACTAGTAACATTGTAAGCTACTAGTAGCGAACCAACTATATTAGTTAAAGCATTAAAAAAAAAACACTTTATTTTAAAATTCCTAAAACTCTATATTTTAAGTTTAAAGATATTGTTTTCCAAAATCAAAATTTTAAATTTAACTTTAAAACTATTTATATTTTATACTAAGGTTTTATATTTGTCACAATTAATTTAAATTCATAATTTTTATTAGCATATATATAAAATATTACAACAATATTAATTAGTAAAATGTTATATTACAATACAAAATTTTAAATAGAAACATAATTAATATTAAAAGTTAAGCAAAATATTATAATATTTCATAAAATTATTTTTGTAATGCATAGATGATCATCTAGTGCACTTTGAAGTAAAAAAAACTCTCTTTATTTTTAATTTGTAGATTACGAGCTAAAAATTATTGAAATCAGGTGATATTAATACTTGTAAATACACTAAATATGAAAAATAAATTTAAGAATCATAAATGTGATGTGTAATAATAAGGACCAAAATGCAAACAAAAATATAAAACTTTAAATTTGCTCAAAACTTTAAATATAGAGTTTCACTTATCAAAATTTCAAATTTGAAGTTTTGAAGCAAAGAAAGTTGGTGCCTATCTATAGTTTCACAAGTTCCATCTTAATTCTTATTTTTCAGCCATATGTAACCCTTTACTTCTAAAGCGTTTGTAACTAAAGTCTTGTTCTTTTTGGTACAATATTAACATTTTATTATATAAAAAAGTTAGTGCCAGAAACATATTTTAAGGTGATAACATTATGATTAAAAGTGGTAATGACATCATAATAGCATAAGATGATAGTATTTGTAAAACATGATAATACCATCGTGCCCCCTAAAATCCAACTATTGATCTTCAAAGTAAAAAAACAATGGTTGGCCGCTTGGCGCTATAACTTGTATACAATGTTTAATATATGAATGCTTACAAAATCAGCTTTAGGGCTTCAAAAAAAGTTTAAATGTTAGACTACTGTTAACGCCATTAACATATTTACCACAATAAACCATATTGGGTGAGAGCCAAAAAATCCACAATTTGTTGTTAGTTCATCTATAGCGACAGTTACTTTAGCCACATGATCATTTACGAATGACATTTAGTAGACATTGTTCCACACTAATCCTTGATTTAGTTGAAAAGATAAAATAATTACAATATTTCTTGTAAGAATCTGTTACAAAGCTAATGTATAATTGGAGTATATAATCTTTATAATTAATGGTAATGAAAGAAATTATAATGAAAATTGCATCGTTAAAGTCATTTATAATTATTATATGATTAAGAAAGATCTTATGATAATAAAGCTCTTGTAGAAATTAATATCTATCAATTTTTTACGTTTACAAAAATAGTATTTGCAAAACTGAATGAAAGGTTTAATAGCAATGTTCATCTAAATGTTGATTGACTACAAATATATTTTTCTATACCGATTCATAAGATATTGACTTTTTCTTTTTCATTATTTTTAGTGAAAAAAATGTGACGCGTATTAGAATATACATTTTCAACATAATTCAATAAATTTAAGATATGTAATACAATCTTCCCCGCTCATTAGTGTTTTTTTGCTTGATTTTTATTGACACCATTTTTATTGGATTGTTACAAATATTTTAGATGATAAAGTAAGAAATTAAAAGTTACAGAAAACGAATAACACGAGAGGAGAGAGAGTTCGTCACCAAAAAGATGCATTTCAATTCACCTCCTCCTACACAATCCCAACAAGCCAAATTCTCTCGAAATCATGGAAAAGTTTTATAAATTAATTTTTTTAAAAATGTAGAACAATTATATTGTAAAAAATTTGAGACAGTAATTTTATAAAAGTACTTTGATCTTAAAATTATTATAAAATATATTTTATGTCTAATATTTTTCATTTCATAATGAATAATATAGTTAAAACAATAAATTTTGATAACTTAAATTGTGAATGTAAAATGTAGAAAAATAAAATTATAAAAAACTCATTTCTGAATTTAGAGGAAAATTAAGATCTAATCATTTATTTTAAAATCATAACTTATTTAATTAAAAAATTTGTTCACTTACATAATGTACCTGCTTAAATATAAACAATGGATTTGGAAATACAAACAAAATAAAGTAATATATTTAAGATAATTTTCACACTTTCTAAACACAAAGAAGATATTGTATATGTTGCAGGATACTTTAATCTTTTCTTGTGCACCGGAAACTTTAATCTTACGTGAAATATTGTTTATCAATACATACAGTTAAAGAAAATTTTAATACCGAAAACAATGCTAATTTCACAAGCACTTATTTTAAGTGCTATAGAAATGAAACCAATATTCGATTCAAACAAAGGAGGTTTATAAGAGAAAGCTGGTTGGATGGAAAACATAAAACATTACAAATTTAAAATTAAATATTAAATATATTTTGTGCTGCTAAACAAAGAAATAAATTGTTAAAATATGTATTTTCAAGATCAAAGTAAGAAATGTGTAAACCAATAAATATCCATTCAAAATTTGAAATGTGAGATAATCTAAATTTCGTTTCTACGACGAATACTGATTTCCATTTCATGACCAGCGACGACACCTTTGAAAAGATACAAGTGTCAAAAGTTGCTACTTTTGATGAATAAGTGGTTGTTAACAAAAATTAGACGCAACTAACTTAAAAAAAAGAAAAGAAACTGTATGATGTGTTTTTTTGTTTGTGTGTTTTTGACTTTTCTTTCGTACATATTTCGTTAAGAATATTGAACATATATGAATTTTAGGTTTCTATAACATTTTTGTTTGTCTCTAACTAACAATTAAATATGTTTGCGTGGGATAATATACATAAACTCTCTTATGAATGTTTTTATATTCTCTTGGAAATTTTAAGCACCTATCCAAAACAGGCAGTTGAAAACATGTCTGGAGAAAACAATGTAAATTCACAATTTTTAACTATTCCAATTATGATGTCATGGGGGTTTTCTGAGTTTAAAACGTGACACCTATGCGGACTTAAATATTCCAATGGAAAACCATGGCTGCCGAAAAGAAACACCACCAGAATAACACTCTCCAACCGAGAGACACAGCGTTTGATCAATCCATGATCAACCCATGACTATCATATGACTTTTGGATTTTAATTATTTTTCTTCAACTCATTTTTCACATTTACATGCTGCCCTTTCATATCTCTTGGGTTGACATGGTTATAACTCAAAGCACCGCCTAGGCCAACCGAATGACCGATCATCACCTTCTCTTGAAGCGCTGACTCGGCCAATTTTGCGTCAACTCGGCTGCGTTTTTAAACACTTGTTTCCATAACGAAAACAGTAGGACATTAAAAATGAAAGGGAGTAAGAACAATGGCATGACAAAGTGACAAAGAAACAATATATAAATTTGTTAAGAAATTTTCTTTTGGAAGGGTTGTGTCTTTTGGTACAAGAAGAAGGGGTTGTGTCTTTTGATAAGCGATGATTCAAAAACGAAACGTTAAGAGCACCGTTTAGCTTACTGATGACATCATACATTTAAACGAAACTAAAACTTGACCATTAGATTGTTATAAAAAAAATTCTTACTGTTCAATTTAACTTTTATTTTCCTATAAAAAATGCTTACATCAACGAAGACAAAAGGTGGTTTCGTATTATATATAGATAGTAATACTCATTGAGTATAAATACTTGTCAAATGTTTTGTTATCTTGTAAAAGGTTTATATGCCCATACCTGATTTAAAATTTAGAAACAATTTTATGTAATATGCAATTTGATTTTAATGCAGATTACTGAAGTCAAACAAAAATTTCAGTATGGTGTAAAAGAACTGTTTGTCATGAGCATATTGAAGATAAACTATATATTTTGGACATATAAATAGATACATCTGTTATTAAGAGGCAAAAGCCTTGAGTGTGCCATGTAATGCATCCAGAGAAGGACCATTTTGACTAGCAATGAATAAACATGCTAATAGACTTAGAGAAGTATTAATCTCATTTTTATTCGATTGTTGCTATTGTGTGTTTCAGAAAAGCATATTTACTAGATGGTTATATATATAAAAAATGTTAATATGTGTATAAGATATGATTTATATTCTACTTTCAACAAATATGTTTAAGACAATTCAGTCATTATCAATGTACAATTTTTTTTTTGACATCCACTCATGCACAGTTCAGTCATTATCAATGTTTGTATTTTAATTGAATTTGATTATGATGAGTTTCTCTCATTCACTCTATCGCAGCATTTATTTAGCAATCAAAATGCTAATAATGACCAGTTTGAACGTACCGTCGCCGTATCTCTCATACACGCTGCTTTTGTCTTTACAATAAGTGTGCATGGGCCGAAACACAATCTTTGACCAGTGCATTAAATCACTATTGTTATTTAATGTATCAATCAATCGGTTAGTATGTAATGGGCTAAATAATTGATTAAATAAAACATTTGAATGATCAAATCCCATTATATGTACATGTTTTCTTAATCTCAGTTTACGTGAAACTACATTTTGTTTACGTGAAACTACATAAAATTATAAATATGTTTCTTAATCCTTGATTTAGTAGTATAAAATTAGGCAGGGATCAGATGTATACAAGCTAAGTATGATTTTTCGTTTAATATGTAAATTGAGCATCTAATCTGAAGAAAAAAAAATGTGTATGTGAGAATTTCTTAACAAAAATGTCGGTTCATCTATATCATCAAATGACACCCCACCCACCTTAGTTTTCTATAAAACTTAAAGATTGAGAGTTTACCACAAAATAACTTCAAGATTGAGATACAGTAGAAACTCTATAAATTAATAGTCTATAAATTAATAAACACTAGAAATTAATAAGAAAAATTTTGGTCCCGAGTTGGACCGGTTCAAACTATGACACAAATATAAAATAATAATTTTTAGAAAGTTTTATTTAAATATATAGTCCATTAAATTATAAATTAATAATATATTTCTATATACATTTTATATAAATACAAACTGAACATTATATTGTTGGTTTTATATTCACAATAAAATTATCTCTATTTTTCTTATCATTTTAATAGATTTTGATAATACTTAGTAAAATTATATCTAAAACCACATTTAAATTACACGAAACATAAAAAATACACCAAATAATATAATAAAACAATATGAAAATAGAATTTTTAAATTTAATTAATATATATACGGTAAAATAAAATATTTTCTTATTTTATAAATAAAAATATTCAAAAATAGAAAAGTTTTTTAAAAGTAAATTTTTTTTGTAAATTAATAACTCTATAGAATTTTTACTGTATGTGATGTATTTTCCAATATCCGAGCGTTGAGATAAAATTCATCAAATTAAGTTTCGTAGCGATATCTGCACGACTTTGATTTTGTATGACATTACCTTTTTCCATTTTCTTGTCTTGGTAACAACCATTTCTCGTTGTGGGTCTAACATACAAGATCATTTCAAACTACATTGAAATCATGTGTACATTTAAAAAAAAATCCTGTTGTAATTAAAGAACCAAGCCTTTAATTCGAACATGTTTTTCTCTGATAAAATTTGTGTCTAATCAACATTTCAGTGAACTACGTATGTGGGATGTAATATGAGTGTTAAACAGCGAATGCTCAAAATGAAAACAGTATCCCACATATGGTCTCGAAATATCGCTAATATCATAATGCCACTATATTGACATTTGATCTTAATCACTTCTAAGGGGTGGGGGAGTTTGATAAAACGTTGTTTTGTTTACACCTATATGATAAAAAAGGAAAAATTGAACTGACCCACATGAAAAATTTGCTAACAAATGTCACTGCAATAGCCCCCTATATATTAATAGAGAATCATTTAAAAGTTATAACTTTAAAGTTTTATTAATTTAAAAAATGTTTTGCTTAAGTGTTATTTAATTAAGGTATTAATTAGGCTTACATGGCAGCATAAGAATCAATTGAAAAATTAGTAAGTCCAAAATTCAATTGTTAAGAAAATTTATATTAATCCAAACATAAATGTATATGATAGACTTAATACTCGGCGATTTCATTAATTTAATATTCGGACTAATATATATACTGTATATGGAACACATTGAAACACATTTTATGATTATGTCATTCGAATATGGTCATATCATGTATTCTACAGATCATTCGAATATGGTTTCGTTTGGAAATTTGATCATATCATGTGTTCTACAAATCACAGAATGAATTAGCAGTCCAATGTGTTTTTTTGTATAGTAACATACATTGCTGACAATCAGTCTAAATTCATTATAAAGCAGGAATAAGGTGTGATCTTCGTATAATATTCAAGCAATAGTTGTATCCAAGTATATAGAACGATGGAATATATTTGAGACCAATATCAATGGAAAATATAATGGATATCCGGTTTATACTATTTCAATGTTGGTTAAGATTTATTTAAATTTTAATTTAACCGAACTGTAGTCAATAAATAATATCATTGTATCATATTTATGGACCGTGTAACACACTCATATACTTAGGAGAATTTAGGTAATTATATATTATGTGTTTAGTCAACAAAGAAATAAATAAATACACATATCTAGATCCACAAACTATTATATACGTAAAAAAAATATGCTTGATCGTCACTTCACCTTGAGCAAAAAATGGTAATTTATATTCAATACTATAAAATTTTGGCACCAAGTAATGTCATTGCCCAAAAAAACTCGGAAGCTAAGGAAAAAATATATATTCGATGTACGAAATAGTTAATGCTCTTATACGTGAACTTAGACCTAACAAGCAATCCTATATAAACTAGGGGTTGTTCTCAACCGAAACCATCATTCTTCGAGCTATCTATTCATCTTCACAGTTAAAGCAAAAAAAATGTCTTCTCCAAATATTAATTTAAAAATCGGGTTTGTCAATTGTTTGTTGTCTTAATATGGCCCATAAGTATATTATTTACTAATTATAGGTTAACCCAATCTGTATTTTTTTTAATATAGGGGATTTCTATTTTATGTTGTTAAATAAAAAATTAATGTTAACATTCCAAATTCTTACACTAATTTTCGATTAGATTCAAATCTTAATCATTGATAAGTTAATAAAAAAATAGAAAATACTTGTATTAGTATGACTTTAAAATATCCAACATAAGAAATTCTAATTTTTGATACACAATTCCAATTATAATTGTTCTCCATCCAAATACATGATTACATAAACACCCCAAAGTTGTGTATATATATATATATAAAACAATCATATATAAATCTTAAATTTTTCAAAACTATATATTTTATATTTTAATTTTATAAATTTACCATGCATAGGTAATATTGTAGTAATTAATTATTACAAAAGCATTGGTGTATCACGTGATATGTAAATATTCTTCATAATAATTGTTTTATTCCGGTCTGGTTACCCAGACTACCTCAAATTTGAATAATAGAACGGCTGTCTCTGACGTATAAAAAAAAATTCCACATTCAGTATTTGTTTTTTACAATTGACACACGTATTAAGAAAAGTACATATCGAACAAGTGGG
This sequence comes from Brassica oleracea var. oleracea, assembly GCF_000695525.1. Classification (NCBI taxonomy): domain Eukaryota; kingdom Viridiplantae; phylum Streptophyta; class Magnoliopsida; order Brassicales; family Brassicaceae; genus Brassica; species Brassica oleracea. The sequence goes on along the minus strand of NC_027751.1, from coordinate 44,552,832 downwards.
AACAAAAAATACAAGTGCTTTCTCCTTTGGACGCATCACAAAGGTCCACGCGCATTCGTGAGTGACAACACACAGAGTGACAGAGATACACACCTATATGTGTATGTTATGTACACACAAGTTTGTGCATGTCAGAGTTTCAGAATATTGCCATTTTTACGTGTGGAAAAATATCAGCATATATACAAAAAAAAAAGGTAAATGGTGATAAATTAGTGGGGGCAGATGGAAATTATGGAATATATTACATCTAATTAACTCTGCCACCTTAATCGCATATTTGACAAAAATGTTTTGTCGTTTACTTCTCTTATTCATTACAGGATTGCAATTACAACTAGGATGGAGAAATAAAGATTTCAACGTTTACCTTTGAAAAATGCCTAGAAACTAATTTGACACCAATTCACAATCAAGTTGGACACAATCTGTCACCCCAACTTTGGTTTTGCATTTCGCAATGAAGAAACTTTGTTACTGGCGATTAGCGAATTTATCAATGACATGACATGTCCTTTATTATATGCAAATGTTTCTTACATATAGATATGTAGGGTATTAAGATCAACAACGCATAACTTATCATTTCTAAATATCTCATCTTTAAATGTGTTCAATCAGTTGAGTTGACGGCCCTTGAGTTTGAATGTACATGTGTGTTTTGATGTTACTAGCTTTTGAATTCGCTTCGCAAACAAAATTGGGATGATCTGTTCCAATACAGTCAATCTATCAACTATACCATGGACTATACCTAATCTACGAAAACATCAAGTTTAAAGCTCTTTTGTTTCTTCTATTTTCTCCAAATTTATTTTTGTATTTTATATAAATAAGAGACATGTAACATATTATGCGGAGGAATCTTCATTTTCTACAAGTTAGAAAATTTGGGAGCTTCGGGATTAGAATAGTCTAAATAGTTGGATTAGTGTTGTAACAAAAACATATAATTGGATAAGTGTTTCAGTTTTTATATCCGTCTTTTAAGGTTAAAAGTTAGTAGTTTGACAATATCTACTCCCGTTATACAAGCATTACAGTGATACGATACCTACATCACTTATATATACATACTTTTGATTTGGTAATAGTTTAATTCCCACTAATTTAACCACGCGTCTATGGTCGGGTGGTCAAAGCGTTCCGTGGATCCCTAAAAGGACCCGAGTTCGAATCCACACCACATCAGATTTTTACGCGTGTGGCCACCAGGGCTTTCACATTATTCTCTCTCCGGGTAATGGTTTACCATTTTTATTTCATTGTTGCAGCTAACTAAGAAGCGCTGCATAATGCCATTTTGACTCGTTATTGTTGAGTCAGTTCTCGCACAATTATACATATGGATGTATTTGTAGATATCATGCAACGTATAAAGTCTGTAGCAAGAAGCATTTTTTGTAACATGTAGCATGAAGCATAATTTTAAGAATGTGGCCGTGGAACATATAATTGGATAAGTGTTTCAGTTTTTATATCCGTCTTTTAAGGTTAAAAGTTAGTAGTTTGACAATATCTACTCCCGTTATACAAGCATTACAGTGATACGATACCTACATCACTTATATATACATACTTTTGATTTGGTAATAGTTTAATTCCCACTAATTTAACCACGCGTCTATGGTCGGGTGGTCAAAGCGTTCTGTGGATCCCTAAAAGGACCCGAGTTCGAATCCACACTACACCAGATTTTTACGCGTGTGGCCACCAGGGCTTTCACATTATTCTCTCTCCGGGTAATGGTTTACCATTTTTATTTCATTGTTGCAGCTAACTAAGAAGCGCTGCATAATGCCATTTTGACTCGTTATTGTTGAGTCAGTTCTCGCACAATTATACATATGGATGTATTTGTAGATATCATGCAACGTATAAAGTCTGTAGCAAGAAGCATTTTTTGTAACATGTAGCATGAAGCATAATTTTAAGAATGTGGCCGTGGAATATGGCTCCATAATTATTTATAATATAGTTCATTTGTGAATGGATAAAGGCAAACCAAAAGACATTTCGTTACAGAAAAAAGACAGCTTTAGCTAGTACCTCAAAAATCAAAGAAGTCCATTTTTCCTTGCTTAGTATGTCCAATGAGCTGACCAAATTCCACCAAACTTACCCCTAATACGTCCCCCAATTAAGTAATAAATTAACTTCAGAATATGAGCTAAATCAAATAACGAATTTCTTTACAAAAAGGTGAATAAGTTGATATGGTTGAGAGAAGTAGAAAGATATCGTTGTCTTGATTGTGGCATCAAAATATTACCAAATAATAGCACACCCAATAAATCCTCGAGAGCATGATTATTAAGGGTTCTTAGGGTGAAATTCTTAGCGAAATATAAGAACCCGTCTCTTAACTTTTAACTAAAAAAGTTAAGAACCGGTTCTTAAATAAGAGTTTTAAGAGTCGGTTCTTAATTTTTTCCGTTAAAAGTTAAAAAATGGATTCTTATATTCCGCTAAGAACTCACCCTAAGAACCTGTAAGAGCATCAGCATTGGAGGATTATAACAAAAGTTCACACAGTTTTCCACACAAAAAAATATTAAAATATTTCAATTGTGTTGAACCCGAGTCGCGCGAAGTCGCTGGGAAGACCCGGTATCATAACTGTTCTGCGGGCCCCACGCCACGCGGCGGCCCGCAATTGGATGACTATTAATTTTTTTTTTTTTTTTTTTTTTTTTGAAAAAAAAAAAGAAAAACGAAATTAAAATATTAATAATAGGAACATTGGGAATCGAGAGGAGAGGTTTACCAATGCTGATGGTCTAATAATCATGCTGGCTTGCTCGATCACTAACTACGTGTCGTTCTTAAGCTTCTCGGACGACTGGTAGTTGTAACGTGCAACTCGTGATTTTTTCATAAGTAGTAGACGTGTTACTTTTATCTATATTTTATCAAATTATTTTCCTTCTATATTAATGTCAGTCCATACGATAATATTGTATTTGTTCGGACCGCTGGGAAGTCGCAGCCTATAACCTAACGTATATTGCGAAGAGGATATGAATAAATGAATCCATATTCACATAAGGTAGTATCGTAAGAAAAGAAAACCTCATTTTATGACTATAGATGTCAATGCACCAGTGGCAGTCAGCCATGCATCGTAAATAAACTATTTCATACTCGTTTGATCACCAAAACATTTATGACCAAGCTGTTACATTAATCACCAATTTGCTACAAGAACGTACCCACGTTTTATAAATATCAAGGTATGCCGTCCGTCGTTAGAAAAAAAATTCATATTCATTTGATCATCCGCAAAACATTTATATGAACAAGTTGTGTGTTTTGAATCGAATTGTCAACTCGCAAGTTGTTACAAAGAAAGATGTAGCCACGTTTCATAGAGTCACTTGTATATAAATTTTCTAAAGCTAGGAACCAAGACTAAGCTGAAGTTTTTTCCTAAATATATCAATTAAATATGTTGTATCTAAAAAAAAACGGTTAAAGAAGTGGGATAAATCTATAATTCTCATAAAAAAGATAGAAAGACTTTATAATTATGCTGAAATTCTTTTCTTTCTTTCTCTTCGTCAAATTCTTCCAAAATTCTTTAAATATTCAGTCTATAAAAAAATAAAATATATATATATATAAAGAAGAAAAAGTTTTTTTTTTTATAAAAACTTTATTGGTTTGGATATTTCCTAGCACTTCCGTAGAAATCCTAATTTCAAAAAGGAAACAGGAAAAGTCGTAAAAAATTATACAAACTCAAAAATTATGAGTAAAAAATAATATAAGAAGATATTTTTAATTCCGAAATTAAGCAAATCTAAACAAAAATTGGCTTGTTGTATTAATTTCCTGAAATAATAATACTGTCATAATTTTTCTTTATGTGAGTTTCTTTTCCAAATATGAATCAAAAATGATTTTACAAACTGTCTGTTTTGCCACTAGTAGACTCCAAAGAGCCAAAGTTTTGGTGGTGACATTTGATATCTTAATTAATTATAATTATATGAATTAAAATGACAACAAAATAAAAAATTTATAATTTTTTTCTAAAGTACCATTGTTTGCTGTTAATTTTTCAAATACTATTATACGTATTTATACAATTATAGTATTAGTAATACAACTAATAAAAAGAATTAATAATTTTTGTAATACTAGACTTAATAATTCTATTATTTATTTTATAAAACTAGAAAATAAAATAATAATACGTATTCAAATACTAGAATTAATAATTTTTGTGGTATTATTAGTTCTTTTTGTAATTGCATAATTTTCAAATTTTTGTGGTATTATTAATTTTTTTTATTTCCGCAGAGAAAGTATCATAAATTTGTTTCCAAGAAACATAGACTGGATTGGAAACTTCCTTATTGTCAGTTGCGAGTTCCAAAGGCGGAGAGGGGCTTGATTTGTGGATGAACTTGTTGAAGTTATATTTTATGATTTTATCTGAATGTTTCAAGTTGGGTTACTTGTAGATGATAGTTTGGTCACGCTAACTCATTGTAGAATCCATAGGAAGAAGCTTCTGATACCACTAATTAAGAATATGGTAATTGTATGAGAGTTACAACTTACAATAGATATAGTCATGGAGATAATATACAAAAGATACATAACAACAGAAAAAATCGAATAATAATTGATGATGTATCATATCTTCATTGCTTATGAAACACCTCACCAGCCATTCATCCCAACATTTCCAGAAGCATCGACGAATCTAGTCTCAGTCTATGATAAATTAATTAGAAGACATAATAACATAGATGCAGTATATTCCATTCTTGTAATTATCAACATATCTTTTTGTTTGTATTCTCTCACAGGTCATCTGATAGTGAATTGTTGTAGAAAATACCTGTTGAAATTAGCTTGCTTTTCACATTGAGGATCATTTAAACTCGTTAATGCGCTTCTGCAATATTTTCACATTAAAAGTTAGAAATTTAAGTTACTCAACAGTGTGATTAATCTATATTTAGGGTGCTAACTATCAAAAGATAATAAGGAATGAAGTTGTACTTCCTACACAGATTAGTAAAGGAAAAAAAATAAATGTGAAAACGGGAATTGATTACTCCCTTTTAAAGACTACTTTAAGGGTGAATTATAATTTAAATACAACAAGTTTGTCTAAGTGCGAATGTGGAAACAATTTGATTGAGCTGTCTAAGTTAATCAACAGTTGAAACGGAAAAGCGCAAGAAGAATTTAGGAGCCAGGTATAAAATTAGTTATAATACCAAAAAAGTATTACGCCATAACTCGGATATATGACATCACATTATCCTTCTTCTCTATCTCCCTCCTTATATATACACTTTCACAACCTTCCTTACCATATATATCACTTCACTCTACATACAACACTTTAGTTTAGCTTATTTCCAACTAATTATCCCAAAATAAAATAAATTATCAGTTTAGTCCCCAAGAAATCAAGAATCATGCTAAAGATGGAGATCAATGGTGGCACTTCGGCTGCTACACCTACTGCCTCGGCCGTGGCTGTCGCCACCGTGAAAGAAACCACTACTCCCATCAACTCTCCTTCTCCCACTTCTTTACCTCCGCCGCCGCCTCTTTCGCCCCAGCAGACGGTGGTGCTAAGTCCTTGTGCGGCTTGCAAGATACTGCGGCGGAGGTGTGCTGAGAAATGCGTTTTGGCGCCGTATTTTCCTCCGACGGATCCGGCGAAGTTCACAATCGCCCACCGTGTCTTCGGAGCTAGCAACATTATTAAGTTCTTGCAGGTACTTTTTATTAATACTAAACAGTCTCCTGTGGTTATCAATATATTATTTTTTACAATATAAAGCGTTGTTGTTTTGGTTTTAGTGGTTAATATAAATACTTAACACCAAATGTTTTTATTCCTTGTATATATAGTAATTTACCTTTAATTTCTTAATTGAAAAAAAAAACTGGTATCCAAAATGTGAAAAGCAAGTTAAAGTGGTTAAAAGTCTAGTTATTGAACAATAATGGGTTCATAAGTCATGTTACCGGAACTAGGCCCTACAACTGCAATGAAAGGTCAATAACAAACTTTCCTCAGAGCTACATGCAGCCTCTTACTATTAACCCCTGTTCAGTAACTCTAGACGCTAGTCGGATGGTCGGATTGGGCCTAGCGCCTAAAGAAAAAATCGGGGATTAATTGAAAATTATGCTGGGCGGAATTTTTAGATTGTTTACTATGTTATAAAACATATTAATCTTTAATTGTGTATAACATTAATACATTTTCATGTTTAAGATTGTATAAAACACACAAATAGAATATATAAACTTAATATAGTGTAATTTTCATCAAAATTATGAATATAAATGATATTTATAAAATTTTAGATCAAATAAATAAATCAAAATATTGTTAAAATAAAATAAATAAAAAATAATTTTTTAAAAAAATAGATTAGGCGGCCGCCTTGGCGGTTAGGCGGTCATTTAGGCGGTCTAGGCGGAGAAAATCGGATATCCGATTTTTCAAACCGATTTGGCATAAATCAGGGCGGAAGAATGACGCGTACCGCCCAGGCGGCTAGGCAGCCGATTTTTAGAAAAGGGCTATTAACATATCTAACCCTTTACAAAAACAAAAATGTTTTCTGAATTTTATTGTCTAATTCTAAAATTCCTTTTCACCTTTGAAAAATTCATGTGAGATTTCTTTACAGTCAAACATCAAAACACAAATTCACAATCAATGTTAAATGCAAAATTTCAGTCATTTAAAACATTATATGCCACAATCCACAGAATGTCCAAGACTTCTATATCCTCTTCTAAAAAGCATGTTTTAGTGAAAGATGATTTTGTTTTTTAACATATACATTTTGTTTTCGGTATCAGGAACTTCCAGAATCTCAAAGAACAGATGCCGTTAATAGCATGGTTTATGAAGCAGGAGCTAGGATGAGAGATCCAGTTTACGGTTGCACGGGTGCGATATACCATTTGCAGAGACAAGTGAGTGAACTTCAAGCACAACTTGCGAAAACTCAAGTAGAGCTAGTGAGCATGCAACTGCAAAGATCAGATCTACTGGAATTGTTATATAAAATGGAACAAACAAAGTTAGCAGCACAAGAGCAAGGACAACAAAATATGTCCTTTGAGAGTTCATTTGAAAGTGGCGACGAGTTCATTAGTAGCCCCGACGAAGTGACCAATGATTTGGGATTCCTTGAGGACAACAACAACAATAATTCATCAAAGTCGTGGTGGGATCCGCTTTGGACATGATCATAACTTGTGGTATTATTAGCTCACGTTAAAGCGCTTTAGTGGTTACTTCCGTATGCATATTAAAGATATGATATATGGGAGTTTTTTTTATATTTATTTTTTTCTAAGTCAACCAATCATAATATAAGCACGTAACAAAACTGCTTAAGATTTGTCAAACATGTTACGTGTTAGTATTATGTAGGGATAGAAAAAAGAGAGGTTGTATTAATTAAGATTCTAAGATTCTTCTCCTAACGCTAATGAAGGAGTTAATTGAGATGCATTTAAATTTCATGGCTAGACTATTTGCTTACTACATTTTTGTTATAATTTCTTTATTCCATTTGAAAAGAAAATATGTGTCTTAATGACATCGAACTACCGAGTAGAGCAACCCCAAAGAAAGTTTCGGTGAATGTGACATTTTACGGATGCTTCGATTAATAATCATTATTGTGTTGCTTAAGAATGAGAAGAATGTCATTGTTAATCTTTCTTCTGCTCACTAGGAAGCGACGAACGTGCAGCATCGTTTTCTTCTGACGTGTTTTTTGTTTGTTGTGCATTTTATGAATAATATAAAATACGAACGTCTTCAAGTTCTTGAAAGCATTCAATCTGAAAGACGATTTAACTCCATTAGTTAAGAAAACGACAGTTGACAAAACGATTTAACGCATGACAGGTCCCTGTAGACTAACATCGAGTACAAGACATTACGCGTTTGCTCCATGCGGCAGCATGTATACATATGTTTACGATCTATTTATACGCACTCACCATGTATGTGTGGACAAATAAATTGCAATGAGGTTATTTTATGATAATTAACTGACCAGGAAAACAAAGAGTGTTTACCGACATTGTATCACAAAATGTCCACGCTGACTCAAAACACTATTTATATGAACGGTTTAAGTAACATTCATAAAGAACAAAATCAATAGTGGTCCAAAACTGGTGTATACATTTTACCGACATCATGTGCATGCCACGTGACAGGGTAAATAATATTATGTGCATCGCTAATTAGTTATTTGTGTGGCACAAATAGGCTGTACCCATATTTACCCAGGACATAAGAATTGAACCGTACCCAAACATAACAAAAAAAGAATTAAAATCAAGGGGAATTGGGCTGTATAACATTCAAACAATTAATAATTCACTAGCTATATAAATATTCTAACTATACACCGTTTCTCTTTTATAAATAATAACCATATTGTCCTCATGAATAATTGGAGAAACCTACAAACAAAAACCAAAATTTAATAATAGTTAATGTGACAATGTTACTCGTGTCTCTTTGTTAGTCATACCTTTTAATAATCACACATATCTTTAAATATTATTTTTATTAGTAAATATTAGAAAGATTGATCAATTTTGTTCAGATGTGTAACACCTCCCGATAAACTCTATTGTGTTCATGGTGAAGGATTACAGTGAGCAGACACAAAAACTATTTCATTTTTTTTTCTTCTTATCTTAAATCATTGATTACTTACAATCATGTTTTTACTTTAATACTCTGTTTTTGTTTCTGGTTTTGTTTTCCAGATACAGTGGTGAAGAATAACGGCGGCGGATCAGTAATAATGTCGTCTTGTCGGAAAAAGAAAGGAGATGAAGACGAGCTCTATATAGATGATGAAGAATAATGATTGTGAGCCTAGTAAATGTGTGTCACCATAAACATGTCTAAAAAAGAGAAATGAAGAAAATGAACTCTCATACTATATCCGGTGAAAAGAATAGTATAGTATATATATTTTAGTGTACTTATTTATGTAAGGGTACCTTACTATTTGAGACATATATCTATACTATTTATTAAAGATATAATAATGTGTCATGTTTTCAAATTTGATAGTTCTCTTCTCCGTAATTTTGTGTGATTGATTGTAATATAAAATTCATTTTTCTCGAGTGTTGGAAAAATTTGATTATTTGTAAGATTTGCTTACTATACTACTTAGACTATATGAAATAGAAGATATACAACATGTTAACCAAGTAAATGACATCCAAGTGTCAAATATTGAAAAACAATTTATAGATTGTATTTGGGTTTGTAGGTTCCTGCTTAGGGTTTAGATTTACTAAGTAGAGGTTTGGGTATAGTAAACCATATTAAATACATTCTATTTGGGTTTATGCTTCCTTGATTAGGGTTTAGTTTTACTAATTAGTGGCTTGTCTTGTATTGTTGTATTTTTCGGGTGGGGAGAGCTTACTGTTTGCATTTCATACTTTGGATACATCACTGGACAAATTTGATTATTTGGAACATTCGTTTACTATATTATTTAGATTATATGGAATAGAAGATATGCAACATGCTAACCAAGTAAGTGTGCCTTCAAGTGTCCAATATTGGAAAACGATTTATAGATTGTATTTGGGTTTATAGGTTTCTGCCTAGGGTTTAGATTTACCAAGTAGAGGTTTGTGTATAGCAAGCCATATTATATACATTCTATTTGGGTTTATGCTTCCTTGATTAGGGTTTAGTTTTACTAATCAGTGGCGTGTCTTGTATTGTTGTATTTTTTCGGGTGGGGAGAGCTTACTGTTTGCATTTCATACTATGGATACATCACTGGACAAATTTAATTATTTGGAACATTTGTTTATTATATTATTTAGACTATATGGAATAAAAGATATGCAACTTGCTAACCAAGTAAGTGTGCCTTCAAGTGTCCAATATTAGAAAACAATTTATAGATTGTATTTGGGTTTATAGGTTTCTGCCTAGGGTTTAGATTTACCAAGTAGAGGTTTGTGTATAGCAAGCCATATTATATACATTCTATTTGGGTTTATGCTTCCTTGATTAGGGTTTAGTTTTACTAATCAGTGGCGTGTCTTGTATTGTTGTATTTTTTCGGGTGGGGAGAGCTTACTGTTTGCATTTCATACTATGGATACATCACTGGATAAATTTGATTATTTGGAACATTCGTTTACTATACTATTTAAGAAATAGAAGATATGCAACATGCAAACTAAGTAAGTGTGCCTTCAAGTGTCCAATATTAGAAAACAATTTATAGATTGTATTTGAGTTTATAGGTTCATACCTAGGGTTTAGATTTACTAAGTAGAGGTTTGTGTATAGTAAACCATATTAAATACATTCTATTTGGGTTTATGCTTCCTTGATTAGGGTTTAGTTTTACTAATCAGTGGCGTGTCTTGTATTGTTGTATTTTTTCGGGTGGGGAGAGCTTACTGTTTGCATTTCATACTATGGATACATCACTGGATAAATTTGATTATTTGGAACATTCGTTTACTATACTATTTAAGAAATAGAAGATATGCAACATGCAAACTAAGTAAGTGTGCCTTCAAGTGTCCAATATTAGAAAACAATTTATAGATTGTATTTGGGTTTATAGGTTTGTGCCTAGGGTTTAGATTTACTAAGTAGAGGTTTGTGTATAGTAAACCATATTATATACATTATATTTGGGTTTATGCTTCCTTGATTAGGATTTAGCTTTATTAATCAGTGGTGTGTCTTGTATAATTTTCAGTAGAGGTTTAAGTGAGATGCAATAGTACATGCGTAACCGAGATAGAATAGTATACACGCAATCTGGTAAGCATTAACTTCTTCATGCATTCATCTTCTTTCATCTATGTTTATTTATGTGGTAAAAAATTAAAGTGACGTGGTTCTTTTTTCTTTTGTAAGTTGTGCAAAAGTCACATAAATTGTGGGCCACATATGTTGGTGTCAACATCACTCTTTATCATTTGTCACCGATAAAGACACATATTTTACATGGACGACGTGGACTTACCTTATTCCCTTCACCTGCTACTTGTAGGACAGAGGCTTATAACTAGATGAAAGGAGACACATTTGTTACTTCCTTAATTATGTCAAAATCATTGACCTGTACTTAATTAAACTACTAAACTTAGATATCTCGCAAATTCTTTCTAAAATCCAATCAAATTTCATAAATATCCATACACTCTATATTTCTGAAATAAAAAAAAACTGAAATCGAAACCAAACCAGCCGGCATCATCGAACCACGTAAACAATCCATAATAACTAGAAGACATGTTTTGATCGGCAACCCAATCAAAAATCGAATACATATTCAATTTTAAAATAAAATCTACATACCTAAAAATATTAATTATATTTAATTTACAATAACAAATATCTTAATAATATTACGTATATACAGAATTATCCAAATATTATTTTATCAAAAAAATATTTCAAATTATATAAATTATTTAATATTTATTCGAAAACATGATCTATGCTATATTTTCTACGAAAATACTAACTATCTATAAAGTTACCTAAATTAACTGAAATTTTAAAAAAAATAAAACCAAATTAGATTTTGGTTTTTTGGTTTTTAGGATATTAGCCGGTTTCAAATTTTATATACGAACTGAAATTTTTAAAAAATTGAATAAAACCAAATAAGTATTATAAATAACAAATTCTACATAAAAAAAAACAAAAACACTGAAAATAAAATACATATGTAGAACAAATAAAATAGACGAAACTTAACACGATCTATCAAAGTTGACAAATAATATGACATAAGAGAATTTCATAATGATTAATAAAATATATATTTTCCGACAAAAAGTTTGAAATATGTTTTTCGTTTTTGGATTTAGATATATATTACTATTTTTTGGTCAAAACTATATATATTAATATTTAATTATTTTTGTTATAGTATGAACATAGTGGCATGGAAAATGAAATAAGTTCGGATATAGTAACTTTGACCACGTAAGAAAATGGCTTCATACCTCAAATTTGTGGCCAAAGCTAAAAAAAACAAAAGGTTCATCTCAATTTAAAAGAAAATTAAAGGCTTACAAGGTTTGAGAAAAAATGATTTGTGTATGTATTTATGCCAAAATATCATCAAACATTGGTTCTGAATTTTTAAATCCGTGAAAAAAGAATTTTAAAATCCATGAACCAAAACTCCCAAAAAACGTTGATCGAAACGGGCTGATATCGATAATTCTATGTTAACGCTGTTATATGCTATTGAAATAAAGTTTTAACGCAATTAGGGTATATAATTGTAATGATTATACAAATTGGCTTTACCTTTCCTAGTCGCTTTGTTATCATAAGCAGCCGAAAGGAAAGAAACAAAGTACCTACCTTCAGTCCTTCCAGTTTCATAATGACATCAGTTAGATATAATCTCTTCACCAGGTTTTATAGATTTTTTTTGTGCCAAAATTTTTCTGAGCAAGTTGGGGATGTAGCTCAATCGGTAGAACGCTCGCTTTGTATGCGATAGGCACAGGGATCCCTCACATCTCCAAAACAATTATTTTTTGTTCTCGAGTCTCTGACTCATGCCACCTCCTATCTTTAATTTTTATTTTTTAGGAAAACTGATAGTAATCTAAATGTCGAACGGGTTTAAACGGTTACAACCGGAGATAATCTAAAGGCTAGACAATAAACGAAAAGTACAACAATGAAAACGGTATATGTGTTAAAGAGGCAAAGATACCAGTAGAGACTTCACTTTAGACCATGAAACTGACGTTCCGAAACAAATACTAAAGTCGGGATATGAACCGACAACATGGACTCTAAACACTGGGGTTGAATACGGTTGGTAGACACCAACACTGATGATGAATCTTTAATTCTAAAACGTTAAATTTTATGCGAATCTTCTCAAAAGTGAGATTTAATAGTGTTTTGAGATCCAATATAATTTTTTTAATAAAAATTACAGAATTATTTAATATAGTTTAAAATATATATATATATGACAATTAATGATATTAGATAATAAAGATTTGATAAAAAACTTTGTCATTTATTTTTGATTTTATATTATTAAAATTAATCAATTAAAAAATTAAATTAACCATATAATATTTTTTAGATTTTTTTGTATATGTTATATTTTAAAATTTTAAAAATGTAAATCACTAAAATTGTTGAAAGTCCCACATTAAGAAATTTGTGATCAATGTTTAATGTTTTAAATAAAAACTATAATTGATCATTAATAGAAATCTCATTTCATAATTATCCAAATTAAAATATATATTCATTTTAATATCACTTACATAAAAAAAATCCATAAATATTTTAATTTCAACGTTATAGAAGTATGTATCATACTTGAATTGATAAAAACTAAATATTTGTGCGATTTAACTTGATAAAAATTTTAAATATATTTTACATAATATGGTTATTATCATTATAAATATATTTTTTTTATAAATAATTATTTAATAAATATTTATTTCGCGTATGATGCAGAATATTTTCTAATTAACTAGTTAAAATAAACAATCATCTTTTGCTAGTTCCAGTTAAGAAGTAACCATGAGCCCAATCAACTGTTTCGGGTGGGCATACGCGATATGACGGAAAATGAGAGTTTTTCCTGACCATATTTTGGCAAATTACCTTGGCATTTTCTAGCTTGAATATGAGAGTCTTTAGGATAAAAGACAGTGTTATCGACTTATGAAGGATTGATCATCTCCAGCCGGTAACTGAACGATGAGGCCTGAGCACAAGCACTGAATGAAAATGAGTTAAGTTCGCTTGTAACGATATAATTATTAATTACCCAAGCAACATTCACCACTGACCGAACAAAGACGACGGTCTACCTGATTATTAGATGGAAGAATAACTTTGAGTTAGCCGACGATTATATCTCAACTTTCAAACATGGAATAATCTGACGTGATGCTAGCAAACTATATATGGCCACGTAGTCACATGTAACGACTCAATTTCAATAACTAATTAGTTGACATTTTCAGTCAAAAAATTGTGTTCCTAATCAGGTGTAACTCGTAACTAGCCAAGAAGTTTTGAAACTAAAAATTGTGACGGATGCTAATAAATTTCTTAACATTAAGATTTTTTAAATGTCTGAAAAAATCTTGCCCAGTTGGATTTATTTCGAACTTTAAACATTTTTATACTTTTAAATTTAAAATTGAAATATTACTAGTATATTGGTAAAATTGATGTGTTGCTTATCATTGTTGATGTTCTAATAATCTATCACTACAAGAAAACACATGCTTAACGACGAAAATTAACGAGGAAAAACAATCCTCGTAAATTTGCGTCGAGTTTACGACGAATTTACGTGAAAAACTAAAGTCATCCTTATTTCCTCGTAACGTAACGACAAAACTGTTTCGTCGTAAAGTGGATGTAATTTTACGAGTATTTTACGAGGAAAAACTATTTCCTCGTAAATACGACGTAAACTTTGCGTGGTATTTACGAGGGAATAGTTTACGTGTATTTAGCGAGGAAATTTTTGAATCCACCAACTTCATAGGTGTTACACGTTTTTTTT
>NC_027751.1:44528787-44535823 GCF_000695525.1 Brassica oleracea var. oleracea | reverse complement strand
AATTTTAATTTATTATTAAATTAAATAATTTTAATTATTTTTTAATTCTATTTTTAAATTCTGTAAAATAATAAAAACGAAGTAAATTCGTAGCCAATGTACGACCTCTTTACGTGGAAACCTTACGAGGAAATGACGAGAAACATTTAACGAGTATTTTACGAGGAATCATTTACGAGGAAATAACGAGGAAAAGTTTACGACCATTTTACGAGGAAATCATTTCGTGGTTGTTACGTGTATTTTGCGAGGAAACTCTTTCAAGATATTTACGTGTAGGTTACGAGGAACTATTTTCGAGGTATTTACGAGGAATTATAGCGACATCCTTACGTGGAATATTGACGTGGTCTTTACGACGAATCGTCCTACTTCGTCTTTACGACGAAATATATTCCTCGCTAAGTTACGACGAATTAGCGAGGAAATATATGTTACGACAGACGTGTAACGAGCAAACGCGTTTCCTCGCTAATTCGTCGTAAAGCCTCTTTTACGACGAATTAGCGAGGAAAACTGTCCTCGTTAAGATTATGTTTTCTTTTGTAGTGTATATGTCCCAGTGATGACAAATAAATAAGTAGAGAAACTAAGGTGTTGATTAATGGAAAATGGGCTAAAAACGTTGTCACACAAGTAAGTGTGTGGTACGTATTTTATTCCTCCATTCACCATTTTGTTTAAATTGCCATCATATCCATTTTATTAATTAATATAATATTGATAAATCACGTACAGTTCAAACATGCGAACATAAATTGTGGATTGTCTACTACAGTATATATTCAGAAATTAAAGTGTTTTTAGTGGTTCTTATTAGGCCTGAGCATTTCGGGTATCGGTTCGGTTCGGTTCGGGTATTTCGGGTTTCGGATAGTTCGGATAGGGGCTAGAGGATCCATTTAGTACTTGACCTATTTTCGGTTCGGTTCGGTTCGGATAGTTTCGGGTTCGGTTCGGTTCGGATAGTAAATGTAGGAACCGGAAAATATCCGGAATAAGTTCGGTTCTCATTTGGATCCGGTTCGGGTTCGGATAGTTCGGGTAGTTCGGATAATTTGGATAAAATATCGGTTATTTAGGGTAAAATATCAAATAATTAAGATGATTTACATAAAATTTTTGGATATTTTGGATTACTCTGGATATTTCGGATAAAACTATCCGGATACTTTCGGATACTTTCGGGTAGTTTGGATACTTTATAATAATTTAGTTATCATCAACTATTTTCAGATACTTTTAATAGAATTTTAAATTTAAAATATATATTTAATGATGTTATATGTATATATAATTAATATTTTTATATATTCGGGTACCCGTTCGGTTCTCGGTTCGGTTTCGGTTCGGTTCGGTTATTTCGGATATAAAAATATAGGAACCGTTCGGGTATTTGAGGGTATTGGTCCGGTTCCGGTTTCGGGTATTTCAGTTCGGTTCCGGTTCGGTTCTTCGGTTCCGGTTATTTTGCCCAGGCCTAGTTCTTATGTTTCTATATTTAGTGTTATTCAAGATACTATATGTTATTAAAATGGTTTTTGGATATATAAAAGCTAAACAAAATAAAAATTCATAATTTAGACACTAAATATAATTAAAATAGTAGATAAAAATTTTATTTTATATTTTCAAATATATATATATATATACATGGGTAATGTTTTATATTATTTGAATCATTTTTGTCAAATCAAAATATTATGTATTAAATATTTTAAAATCTAATTATACATACAACTATTAGTACAATTTTAGCTTTTTCAAAATTCAGTTTGAGATTATAATTTATAATATAATAATATGAATTGTATTAGCTAATATCATTTTTTTAATAAATATCTGATAAAATATATATAATAAATATTCTAATTTTATAAATTTATTATGTAATACATTTTTCCATTTTATAAAATTTATTATATATAATTTATTTTTGTTTTATAAAATGTTTTGTTTAAATATGTATAGTAATTAAACAAATACTATATACATAAATTGTAAAATAGTATTAAATAAATCACTTAGTACAAAAGGTTTTACTGCATAAATTTTACTCTAGAAATACTATCCACTCAAACAATTAGTACAACATATTGTATCGGCTGGAATTAAATCTCATCGTATACATAGTTGAGGAAAAAAAAGTTAGAATTCATCACTCTGAACTTAACTTTAATGATACAGATGAGACTCTTTTGTCAAAGTATTCCACAAACAGCTTGACAAAAATTAGCGGTTAGGACGATATATTTGGTCTTTGGATATATAGCAAAACATGTGGAACCAAGATAAGATATGGGGTGGACAAAACTAGAAGCTTTACAACTTTATTAGTTTTTATTATGTCTTTATTTAATCATAATATCAAAAGTCATATTAAGACAAAGTCCAAAAACCTACGTTTCTTAGAATGTTGCTTGATGGATATAAAGAAATATATAAAGTTATAGGCCAAATGATTTGAACTATCTATATAACTGAATAAGATATTATATTATATTCATATTTATTTTTAGGATAAAAATTCAAGTTTTAGTGAAATTGCATCACATATACACAACTTTTCCCATAATTAACTCAATACACTAAATCTCACACCATAGTATCTTTGTTGATAGACACACAACTTGTCACATCATGTGTATTTACCTAATTTTCAACTTTTTGTGGTTTTTAGCTAATTGACTCTTTCTTTTAAGTATAATATTCCAAGTATAATATAAAATGATTTAAAATCAAATTTGAATTTAAGGAACCATAATTTTTAATAAGAATTAATACTTCTATATTAAATAACAAAAAATAACAAATTAATCGATTTTAAAATTAGTTAAACTCCATCAAAATTAAACATTATTCATTTAAAATTTTATCACAAAAATTACAATAAAAGTTAATTTATAGAAAATAATTAAGAAAAGTATATTGTAAATGTGTGCATAAAATGCCAGTTTAAACAAATATATTCATCGATTCAGTTTACCAAAAAAAAAACAAATATATTCATCGAATCGGTCATGTCACATTTCATGAGTTTAAGTGTCTAATTCATTAATTTATAAAAAACTTAAATATATTATATATTAAATATATTTATATAAATAAGTAAAACTAAAATATACTTACTCAGAATTCAACAGAAATATACTGAGGTGATGATTGTTTGTTTGGCTCTTAGATTTTAGATTTTGCTTTTTGCTTTTCAATTTTTGGATTTTAGATTTTTGGTTTTTAGTTTTTGATTTTGCAGTAGATTTTAGTTTTTCAAAAAACTTGAATGGTGATTTAGATTTTGGTTTCTAGTTTTTTGATTTTTGCTTTAAAATAATAAAATAAAATAATATTAATGGTAAAATATTTGTTCTGTAATAAATAATACAATAAAAATACTATTACCAAGACACACATAATATTTGTTTTGGGATAATCTACTTTACCAAAATCTAGACTATGAATAATTATATTTTTTTAAATGATAAAAAAGGCATAATTGTTTTTGTAATGTTATTAAATAAAAACTGGATTAAAATGTAGTAAATATATAACACATTGAAAATATTTTCTTTTGGATATTAGTTATTTGATTATTCCATAAATATTTGGTTCTAAATTTGATTTGTTATTTATCTAATTATTTTTTTAATATGATTAAATGTAAATTATTTTTAATAAATGTGACATACTAACTTGAGAAATCAAAATTAAGTATATAGATTATCAATGAAACATGTAGATTGGTTTATTCTGAAATTAAAAATAAATAAATTGTTATTTTCATATTATATTTTGGATGTAAAGTATTTATTTAAATTTAGTTATTTGGAATACTTACTATTTGATCACTTCAATCTTTTCTTATTTATTTTTATTATATTAATACATAAATATACAAATATTTTAATAACAAAAAAATACAAAACCCAACGTGCATTGTTGAGAAAACCAGGAAAATATGGTTTTTTTTTGTTTTTTCTTAATTACAAAAGCTAGTTTTCCTATATTTTAGGGAATCCATTTTCTCAAAATCTTGATTGGTAAAAAAAATAGTTTTTAGAAAAACAAAAACCAAAACTTGTTTGAAAAACCACAAACAGTCAACCTTTGGATATCTTATTTTCTATAATTTGTTGTTGTTGAAGATGGAAGAGAAATATAAATAAATGTGTGTTTCTATTAAATATAAATATTTTAACATAATCTTACTAGTAATATAAATTACATAATTATTAGCTCTTTACTCTTTACCAACTGCAAATAAGTTAGGTTTATATGTATTTTTGTTGTGTTTCTATAGACGTTAAAAATATTTCTAATTGAAGTCATAATTGTTACTAATAGAGTATATATCACAATTTATTTTAGTTTATATGTTTTCGGTTGTTTATGTACCTCAATTATTAAAATTCATATCTAAGGGTTAACAAACCTTTTTTGTGTCGTGTGTATTTCTGAAACAGTCCTTCATATACTGGTAGACCAATAAATTTCTACAAAAAAAAAAAATTGGGAGCTAACGTATAGAAACTACTTTCTACCAGGATCCACAGCTGAGTTATGTTGCATGCATGGATGGCACATGCACACGGTTTGCGTAGTTTGTCAACATGTTAAATAAATAAATAACAAACAAAATTCTAGAGTTATTATGATAATTTTTTATAGAAACTAAAAAAATATCATTGGTTTTCATTTCTTTTTAGCTTTCTCACTCCTTGAAATAGATATAGTGAATGCATGTGGAGATGTATAAGAGTGTGAAGGAGACAATGATAAACTTGAATAAAATGGCGCAGTCTTTTCAGTTTTCGCATGGTTCTTTTCTCATTGCATCCAAACCCACATATGGTTCTATTTTGTGACTTTAATTCTTCAAACGGCTAAAATAGTTAGCTTAGAAAAAGATTTACTCGTTAACTAGATATAGATAGTTAAGTGTTTTCGGGTATATATATATATATATTTTTTTTTGATTAATCTGCAGATATACTAACCTATTGAAAAAGTTTAGAATAATTTCCAAATGCAGGTGCAACCTGCGAATGGATTCTCTATCCAAAATATTCAAAGAGACCATAAACAACAGATCCATATCCGCGCGGCCACTACATTTTGTTTTTTTTTAAAATGAATTTTCCAGTATATTGTATTACCAACTTACAATGTTACCACATATGATGCCTGCTATTGATAAAAAAAGAAATATTTTTGTGGCACGAAACAAGTTAAAATACAAATAATTTCAATTATATATAAAACTATGTATTTGCATAAATTTTAGCGAGAAAATAAATATGTTTTTATTTGAAGGAAGCAAGAATCATCCATACTAACATTTATCTTAGCATATCCATAGACAGTAATATATGAAACGGGTTACGCTGTATTCACAACATCCGGTAGTACTTACATATAATGAAAATAGATTCAGCAAAAAATAACCAATTGTCTGGAAGTTTGTGGTTAAATAGCAAGGAAAAAAGTTTGGAATGTTAACACATTTCATGTTAGATTTATTTGCTATATGAAACTAAATCATATGTTATCTCGACACCTTATATGAATATAGTCATTCTCAACACCTTATATGAATATAGTCATTGCTTCCGGCCCATTTAAATACTAGGAAAAAGAATCTATCCATGGATTATATTAGGGATATACACTTTACCCGATATCTGAAGCCGCATTTGAACCCGATCCAACCGAAATTCAAACCAAAGTAGCAAAATATCCGAACGGGTATTGAATTAGGAGAGATCGGATACCCGAATCCGAACGGATAATATCCGAACCCGAATGGATATCCGAAAATAACCGAACATATGTATAATTAACATTTTTTCTAGTTTACATCTCTTATTTTATATAAAATATTTATATTGATACTACAGATACTTTAAGTTCATATGATATACATACAATTACGGAAAAATGATTTGCTACTCACTTAAAATGCATGTCCAGCTTTTTATTTCAAGAATTAACAAAAAAATACATCCAAAATTTAAAAACAATAACCAAATTAATGTCTTTTTAGTTTCAAAATGTTATGTTCAAATCTATTAACCATTCAATTTATTAAAAATAAAAAATTAGTTAAGTGAAAGTTATATTTTTAAATACAAGAAATTTGAGAAATGAAAAATTTTAATTTTTTTTCAAAATCTAAATATATGAACCAGATCTAAAATAACTGAATCCGAACTAAAAATACCCGAACCCGACCGGAAGTACATAAATATCCGAGCGGGTTCTACACTTTTATACAAAAATAGCCGAAAATCCAAAATACCTAATCTGCACCCGAACGATATCCGAACGCTCATCCCTAGACTATACCTTATTTTGGGAATTAGTCTGAACTTTTTCGTATGTCTGGAATATCCACATATTAATTAAAAAAGAAAAAAAAAATCTACCAATTGTCTTTTCTATCTGCACTACAAATGTATATCCAAAATAGTGTCCCATCGAGATCGATGAATTAATATCTTGACTCGTGTAAATAGACTTTAAGGTCTATCTTGACAAAATGAAAACTACAAATAAATCAGTCAAAAATAAAACTACTGTTATGAAATAACTTATAATTTATAGTATCGAGAAATTTAAATAAGAGTAGAATTTAATACCCGTATGAAGCAAATAACACTAATATAAGGGAGATAGTTTATTATAAGGAAGAAGAAGAAGATGTA
The DNA here is from genome assembly GCF_000695525.1 of Brassica oleracea var. oleracea. NCBI lineage: Eukaryota > Viridiplantae > Streptophyta > Magnoliopsida > Brassicales > Brassicaceae > Brassica > Brassica oleracea. The sequence goes on along the minus strand of NC_027751.1, from coordinate 44,529,122 downwards.
ATGGTGTTTGATTATAAACTCTTGTTCTTGTTTATGGTGTACAAAAGAGTGAGATGAGTGATGGTATTTATAGTGAACAACAATACATAAAATAACAAAGATGATGCTTAATTTGGTAAATGAGTGGGTGATCATAGTGCTTGATGAGTAGATGATCATAGTGCTTGAGTTGGTAAAGAAGTGGATGATCATTTCAATGCTTATCTTATAACACTCCCCCTTGATTATCCATCTTGTATTACGTGGTACCTCGTTAAAAACTTAGTCATGGAAAACCCAATGAGAAAAACCGTTGTAAAAGTAAAAAGAGTACAACTACGTAAGCTCCCCCTCGA
>NC_027751.1:44519098-44526131 GCF_000695525.1 Brassica oleracea var. oleracea | reverse complement strand
ATATAAGGCGGCTCGGCCGACCAATAAATAATAAACAGGATATAAGGCGGCTCGGCCGACCAATAAATAATAAACAGGATATAAGGCGGCTCGGCCGACCAATAAATAATAAACAGGATATAAGGCGGCTCGGCCGACCAATAAATAATAAACAGGATATAAGGCGGCTCGGCCGACCAATAAATAATAAACAGGATATAAGGCGGCTCGGCCGACCAATAAATAATAAACAGGATATAAGGCGGCTCGGCCGACCAATAAATAATAAACAGGATATAAGGCGGCTCGGCCGACCAATAAATAATAAACAGGATATAAGGCGGCTCGGCCGACCAATAAATAATAAACAGGATATAAGGCGGCTCGGCCGACCAATAAATAATAAACAGGATATAAGGCGGCTCGGCCGACCAATAAATAATAAACAGGATATAAGGCGGCTCGGCCGACCAATAAATAATAAACAGGATATAAGGCGGCTCGGCCGACCAATAAATAATAAACAGGATATAAGGCGGCTCGGCCGACCAATAAATAATAAACAGGATATAAGGCGGCTCGGCCGACCAATAAATAAATTAAATTACTAGTAAATAATATAGGCGGTATTCCGGCCATTATAACATGATATAAATGATACAAATAAATTTTACCGAATCGCAGAGTGATCGTGCTGATAACGTGTTATGAAATAACTTATAATTTATAGTATCGAGAAATTTAAATAAGAGTAGAATTTAATACCCGTAGGAAGTAAATAACACTAATATAAGGGAGAGAGTTTATTATAAGGAAGAAGAAGAAGATGTAATGGTGTTTGATTATAAACTCTTGTTCTTGTTTATGGTGTACAAAAGAGTGAGATGAGTGATGGTATTTATAGTGAACAATAATACATAAAATAACAAAGATGATGCTTAATTTGGTAAATGAGTGGATGATCATAGTGCTTGATGAGTAGATGATCATAGTGCTTGAGTCGGTAAAGAAGTGGATGATCATTGAATTTCAATGCTTATCTTATAACAACTACGAATAATTCCTGGCAGAAATGTTTTTTTTGAGCGCAAGACTAGACTTGTTACTAGTGTCCAAGAAGTGAAACAACGCGGTTTCATTCCTTCTATCTCACTCTTCTAATTAATAATATTTTATCTTTTCAAATATTCTTCTGAGTGTTTTTCTTCTGTCTGCATTTTGAAACTTACCTGTGTGTGGATTGATTTTCCATACAAATTACAAAAGGTCATTTTGACGATCAGCTTAACTTTTGTTTTTGATGTAGCATCTTAAATTGTTTTGACCAAGGGCAGATTTATAAGTTTAATAACTGAAGACATAACATTAACAACAAAATGGTCAACAAAGTACTATAAACATTTATCCCAAAATATAAAACTGGACATCACAAAAATAACATTCATTAAATACAATTATCAAATTACTTTAAATCCTAAACACTAAACTCTAAACTCTTAACCAAAATAGAATATATGTATATATTTTATAAGTTAATAATATATATTTTTACAAAAGTTTCAATTTTTGGTGTTTATTAATTTAATATATCTATTTAAAATTATAGTTATAATTAATGATATAATTATCTTTGAATATATTAATAAATTATATAGTATATTTTCATTTTTTGTTATTTTGGAATATAAATTATTTTAATCTAATATCAGTGAAAATGGATTCTACACACTAGATAGTTTTAAGAAATTTCAAAGTTAATTTATAAATAAATTGACAAGAAGGTCTTCTTTCAAACATATATAAATTAGGGTATAGTTAACAATCTATTTTATTAAAACAAAAATATTTTGAAATTAATATTGCATTTCTGTGTGTTTTATAGGAAATACAACTGTTTTCTTATTATCTTTAGAACTTTCCTTGTAAACAAATTACTCATTATTTATACATTAAACCGTTTAAGTAAAATACATTATCATGCATGAAATTATATTATCATCTAGTGAAAATTTATAATTTTTATAATTTTATTATTTAAATGACTAATTAAATTCATAAATAATATTATAAATAAACAGTATTCTGTTTTAATTTTTGAAATAAAAATTATATTAATTTATAGAGTTTTGCTAAACTAAAGATTAGTTAAATATCATCCACCGTCATAATATGTTGAATTATTAAAAAATATAATGCATTTGTGAAAATTAAATGATCAGTAAATCTTACATTTTTATATCTACAAGATAACAAGACTAAAACAATATATTATATAAAATGATTAAAAATAAAAAGTTTAAATTATTTTTATATTAAATTGTGGTTCAAAATCTAATGATAAATTAAAATTGAAACAATTAAGATCAGTTAAATACATTTGTTACTTTTAAAACAATATATTTAATTGAGAGCTAAAAAGAAATAAAATACCAAAAAAAAAAAGAATACTGGAGCCGTGAATTCAATTAACTCAGCATAACGGGATGTAGTTTGCCCAATTTGGCTTGAAGTTATAACTATATTTTTCTCAAAAAAAGAAATCCATAGTTCACTGAGGGCACGTGCACCCATAGTTTTCAAGCTGAAACTGCCTCTGATTTTGACTACCTAATATTTTAATAAATTGTTCTCAGGCTAGCACCTCTCCCAGACACCATATCCGAGAAAAGTCCTTGCCCGTTAGTTATTGCGTAGCGCCTTAAGCTGACTTTCCTCTTTTAGTACTACTTTTCTGACACCCCTTCACAAAATTCAAATTCTTTACTTATTTGAAAAGTTTCCCTTGGGTAATAGCTGAGGGTAGGTTTGTGAATTTCGGTCCTTGCCCCCCTCCGACCAAATCCCCGTCTGAACCACCGTCGGAAACGCCGGGCTCTGCCCCTGGCTTGAAGCCAGAGGGTCCATCCTCCCCGTCTGCAGCTACCTTGAGTCGACAGTCACTCCTCAGGTCGCTTTGCTCCACTGATCACTTCACTGGTCACTTCCACCAGCTGCAACTCACTTTATAGGACACGCATTCTTCACCGCTACGGAATCAATCTTCAAATGGCTTCTCGCAAGTATTCTACTGCTGATAAAGGCAAACAAATCGATATGCAAGCAAGAGATCCTGATAGAAAACGCATCAGGGCTCCGGAGATCGACACATCAGCCCTCATAAAAGATAATGAACTTACCCTTATCGGTAGAGTCACAAACGCAAAGGAACAGCCAATAGGCTCGCTTATCTCATCCCTACCAAGAAACTGCTTGCTGAAGGGGAGAGTCACAGGCTGAGATCTTGGCTTGAACTGCTTTCAATTCAGATTTGAGCTCGAATAGGACATGACAAAAGTCCTAGCAAACAGACCGTATCACTACCACCACTGGATGGTTGTCATACAACTATGGGAACCGGTCATCTCCTCTACATTCCCATCTCAGATCCCCTTTTGGATTAGGCTGCAAGGACTACCGCTCCATTACTGGCATGGGAAGATGATCTATAACATAGGCCAGGACCTAGGTCACTTGGAGGACTACCACATCTCGAAAACTTCAGCTAGAGTCAGGATCCTGGTAGATGCTTTCAAACCACTGATAAAAGACCCTCTGATCGAGTTCGACTCTGGAGAAGAACTAGTGGTGTCTCTGGACTACGAGGATCTGAAGTCCCACTGCTCTCTGTATTTTATGCTGACGCATGCCTCTGACGATTGCCCCCCTGTGAAACAACAACAAAAACTGGAGGTGCAAAAGGGGCCTAGCACTACAAGCTCTTTTACCCAATATCAAGCACCAAACGCGAGGGACGGCCACAAATCCTCTCCCCCTGAGACATATACACGAGTAGATTCAGTCAGGGAGCCTTTTCACCAAAGGATATACAGGCATGGAAATCCTTTTGACAGTAGGATCCCCATCGCGGTGACTCGAGGACAACCTCTAAAAAACAAACTTATTCCATCGAGAGGAAGAAGAGAGGCTTCTAATATACCACGTCAACTAGAGGACCACCAGCACATCCCAGGGGGGCGCTATGCAAGAAACACACAGGGGGCTCTTTCCCTCCACCAAGAACATCTTCCCAACCTACAATGGAGGGAGAAACAGACACACAGGAGCCCAGAGCCGGATAGGGATCATGTTGAGTATGCTACTCCCCACAGAAGCTCGCCAAGAAATGCGCTTGAAGATAGACAACCACTAGGAAGAAATTTGGCTATCTGCGACTTCCCGCAAGAGCATCCGCTACCTACAACCGAAGAAGTTCTCGAAGAACTTAGGGAAGTTACTCAACAATATCTGAATGTAGATGATCCAGCAGAAAGGGCTGGTAGACAACAGCGAGTCTTACTTGGGGAAAAAGATGATCTACGGCAACAACTGCAGCAGGAATTATTGAAGCAGCTGCCTCAAGCCTAGCGAAAGAGATGACCCCTGTCACTCCATCAACGGTCTTCGATAGGGTGGAACAACCAAGTCCACCTCCTTCTGGCCCGTCTGTCTTCACAATACTCAAAATCCCAGAGCGTGCAAACACCTCAGAGCTCGCCACCATTCCAGAGTCACCTGAAAGGGACGTTAGAACATCAAGGAGTGCAAGAAAAAGAAAGAAAAAAACTACCCCTGGCCCAAGGCTCTTGCCAGGGACCAACTCTAGGAAAAGAAACTTATCTCGAGCATCTCCTTCACATCATGGATTCCCGTTTGCGTCTCCGATCTTATCTCAGACGACAACGAGATCAAGCGCCGAATAACTCCGAGGTCTACAGAGATTGCAAACCAAAGGACAATGCAAAACGATGAGAGGCAGCAGGATTTTCGCACCCCTCGTCCCCCTCTTCCTTAGTAGTTCTGAGCTGGAACTGTTGTGGGATTGGGAACCCCCAAACAGTCCAAAGGCTCAAAGAACTCAACGCAAAGTGTTCCCTGGACATCATCTTCCTATCAAAAACCAAAAATGCAGATGATACTGTCCTGAAAGAAGTGGAAGCTCTGATGTTTGAATCATACTTCCTGGTATCGCCAACTACAGCAAGCTCGGGAGGCCTCGCTCTACTCTGGAGGAGTGACGTGAACATCCAAATTATGTCTTCTAACCAGAACTTCATCGATGCACATATCTCTTTCAAAAACGTCTCTTTCAATAGCACCTTCGTGTATGGAGCCCCTGAAATACCCAACAGGCAAGCGGTGTGGGATCAGCTCTCAACAATATCAGATAATAGAGACAACCCTTGGTTCATAACTGGGGATTTTAACGAGATCATAAATAATACAGAAAAGTCAGGGGGCAGAGAGAGACCTGAGAACTCCTTCAGCGCTTTCAGGTCCTTCTTATCTTCTTGTGGTCTGTTTGATTTGAAGCACACTGGCAACTTCCTATCATGGAGAGGGACTAGACACACGCACTTGGTCCATTGCCGCCTCGACCAAGCTATGGCAAATAGCTCTTGGATGGATCTCTTCCCCAATGGACGCACTCACTATCTCCCTTTTGAAGGCTCCGACCACATACCAGTCCTTTCAACCTTTGACAGCAAGAAAAAGAAGCTGCAGCGCTTGTTCAGATACGACAGAAGGTTGAGAGACAATGAAGAGATTACAGTGCTAGTAGATGATGTCTGGAATGGAAATCCAAACCTCTCTGTCTCACAGAGGATCAGCAACTGCAGGCAGGCAATAGCGAGATGAAGCAAACTCGACTATATCAACAGCTAAAAAGCAATAGGGGAATTGAGAAAGGAACTAGATGAGGCAATGTCAGATGAACAAACGAAGGATTTCTTGATCTCCTCAATAAATCAGAAACTGCTTAAAGCTTACAGAGATGAAGAAGAGTTCTGGAAGCAGCGAAGCCGTCAGCTCTGGTTGACACTTGGAGACAAGAACACCGGAATCTTTCATGCTTCTACAAAGAACAGACGAGCTCGTAATAGATTGACAACCATCGAGGACCCAGATGGAAATCCAGCCTTTGAAGACAAGCAGATAACTGAAGTGATAGCTAACTACTACAAACAGATCTTCAACTCCTCCTACCCTTCAGCTACTGAAGTTGTAAACAAGGCCCTTACTCCGTGTATAACCACGTCGACAAACGGCAAGCTCACATCAATCCCCTCCCCCTCAGAAGTGAAGAGCGGTCTCTTTGGAATACATCCTGATAAGGCTCCGGGACCTGACGGATTCTCAGCAAGTTTCTTTCAGTCCAATTGAAGCTCGGTGGGACCTGCAATCACAAGGGAGATCCAACTTTTCTTTGCAACCGGTAATCTCCCCTGCTCTATCAACAACACACATATCAAGTTGATACCTAAAATCCAGAGCCCCAAACAAGTTGCGGACTATAGGCCTATTTCTTTGTGCAATGTCTACTATAAAATTATCTCAAAAATCCTAGCACTACGTCTAAAACCGGTGCTCCAGGATATAATTTCAGAGAATCATTCAGATTTTGTACCTGATAGAGCTATCTCCGACAACGTGCTCATTACACACGAGATGCTTCACTTCTTAAAGACCTCAGGAGCTACTGTCCACTGCTCAATGGATGTTAAAACAGACATTAGCAAGGCATATGACCGCTTGGAATGGTGTTTTATACAGGCGGTACTAGAAAATTTTGGTTTTGCGCCTACCTGGATCCATTTGATCATGCAGTGCATCACCACGGTCTCGTACTCCTTTCTCATCAACAATGAGGTTGCAGGCTGTGTGATACCAGAACGTGGGATTCGTCAAGGGGATCCCCTCTCTCCATACATCTTCATTCTATGCGGAGAGGTGTTGTCTGGTTTTGTAAAAGAGCACAAATCAACGGTACAATGGCTGGTCTCAGAGTATCCAGGAATAGTCCAAGGTTGAATCACCTTTTATTCGCTGATGATACCATGTTCTTCACCAAGACTGATCCGCAAAGCTGTGCTGCTCTTATGGAGATACTTAACGGGTATAAGAAAGCCTCAGGCCAGATGATAAATATAGCAAAATCTTCGATCTCCTTTTCTGTAAAAACCTCGCAAGAGGTACGTTTGAGAGTCAAGCAACATCTTAAAATTGAGAAGGAGGG
>NC_027751.1:44513711-44519076 GCF_000695525.1 Brassica oleracea var. oleracea | reverse complement strand
GGGGGGGGGGGGGGGGGGTGGAGTTGGGAAATATCTGGGTCTACCTGAGCATTTCGGTAGAAAGAAGAAAGACCTGTTCACCTCCATTGTTGACAGGATGCAACAGAAGTCTTTAAACTGGTCTAACTGTTTCTTATCTATGGCAGGAAAGGCCACGATGCTGCAGTCAGTGCTCTCTCCCCTTCCCAATTTTGCAATGACCTGCTTTGAACTACCGGTTAGTCTCTGTAAACGGATCCAATCAGTCCTTACCAGATTCTGGTGGGACTCAAAAGATGGAGAAAAAAAAATCTCTTGGGTCTCTTGGGATAAATTAACATTACCGAAAGGTATGGGAGGCTTGGGATTCCGAGACATTCAGGCTTTCAACCAGGCTCTCCTTGGGAAGATAGCGTGGAGACTCATCAAAAAGCCAGAATGCTTACTTTCTCGCATTATGACCGGGAAGTATTGCAACTCTGCTTCTTTCCTCACAGTCAAAGCTGCCTCCTCCTTGTCTCATGGCTGGAAAGGCGTTCTCAAAGGTAGAGACTTGCTGATTCAACACCTAGGAAAAGCCATTGGTGATGGAGAGTCTACAAGCGTCTGGAAAGATGCATGGATCGACCCGGGCTCAAACTTAAAACCAACTGGCCCTGTCCTACTACAAGATCAAGATCTCCTAGTATCAGACCTCCTCTCGAGAGAGACTAAAGAATGGAACAGAGCAAAGGTGGAGAATCTGTTACCGGAACTCGCTTCACATATCCTCGCATTGAAGCCTAGTAAGCTTGGAGCTCAGGATGCTCATATATGGAATCTCAACAAGACTGGTGAGTACACAGCTAAATCAGGCTACATCTCCCTGCAATCACCAAAAATCCAATCGACTTTAGCACTCTTGGATACAGACGTTGTGGGTTGGGACTGGAACAAACACATCTGGTCACCTCATCTACTCCCCAAATTAAAAATGTTTCTCTGGAAAGTGGGGCAAAATGCTCTACCTACGATCGAGAACTTACAAAAGCAGGGAGTACAAATCACCACAAACTGTTGCAGATGCGGGGAACCAGAAACAACTCTTCACCTCTTGTTCCATTGTGACATTGCGAGGAAAGTCTGAGAACTTGGTCCCTGGAATCAGAGCTTCGACTCGTCCCAAGTTGTCTCCTTCAAATCAGCCCTCATCTCTTCAACCACTTGGAAGCCGCTTCCTCCTTACGGATTCACGAGCAACGCCCTTCCCTGGATCTTCTGGTTCCTTTGGATTTCAAGAAATCAACTGCTCTTCGAGAAGAAACCTTCTACACCAGCAAGCGTCATCCTCAAATCCCTCGTTGCAATCAAGGAATGGGATCAGACTCAACTACAGATCAAAAAGCCTCTCACAAACCCTCCACAAGCTACCCACTCTGATCTGAGACATAACCTCCACCCTCAAGCGATTCGATGTAACACTAACGCCGCCTGGGTATCGGGCAAAGCGGGTATGGCATGGATCTTCACAGACAGGGAAGGGTTGGAGCTGAAGCGGGGATCGATCTACCATGATCATGTCTCTTCGGCAGTAATGGCAGAAGCGATTAGAAACGCCCTCCTCCAAGCTGTCGATCTCAACATCAATCATATCTGGCTACGGTCAGACTCTCAAGTGCTCATCGGAGCTCTCTCATCGGGACGACATCCGACCGAGCTCTACGGAGTGCTCTCAGACATCTCTACGACTGAGCTATATTCTTTCACTTCATGTAGTTTCTCTTTCATCAAAAAAGAGTGTAACGGGCTTGCGGACTTACATGCCAAGGCCTGCTTGCATTCTGGCCCAAACCATTGTAGCACTTAAACTCTTTTTATTTACAAATGAATTTCAGTTGACCAAAAAAAAAAGAAGACAATTAGGCAAAGGATTGTATCTACTTGATACCATGAGAAGAAAGGGCTCGCAGGATTGTTGCAGCGTTGGTTTGATGCTCGCATTGAGCAAGGATAGGAGTTTAGAAAGCAAATATTTTGTTTCTAGATTTATTTTGTAAATGACATTCTTTTTTCATAATGGTCAATAAATTTAACTTTTCATCAAAAAAAATATTGTTCTCAGCATAAAAAAGATTTAATGTGTGGAGAAAAAATGAATTTTATGTTATTACTAATTTTTTTTGTCAGAATACTAAACTTTGTAGTTGTTAAAGAATGCTATTACTTAGTTTTATGTAAACTATATATCGACATACCCGCGTTATGTGCATGTTTTTGTTTATTTTTCCTTAAAAGTAATGAATTGTATGTATGTCAGGTTGAAGATCGCCAAAAATAGTAATGAAAAAATTTAACAAGGGGATCCTCTATCTCCCTATCTGTTTGTCATTGCCCTCAATAACTTATCGCTCATGCTGAACCAAGCTGCTAGAGAATTGAAGTTCAAATATCATCTACGATGTGAATCAGCCAGAATGACTCATCTCTGTTTTGCTGACGATCTCCTAATCTTCTTGGATGGCTCTTTCCAGTCTCTCCAAGCTGTTCTACAAGTACTTAAGGAATTTTAGCTTCGTTCCGGTTTGGCAGCGAGTGTCCAGAAGTCCTCGTTCTTCTCATCGGGGTTGTCAGACGCAGAACGTGATCTTATCCAATTCATCACTGGCATGCCGCAAGGATCGCTCCCAGTTCGGTACCTTGGCGTGCCCCTATGCACAAAAAAAGCTTACATTACTCAACTGTGAAGTTTTGATACAACAAGTGAAAAGGAAGTTCAACTCATGGAGTGTAAGAGCCTTATCATTTGCGGGACGCCTCTTGCTTATCAAGACAGTCATCGCTGGAATAACAAATTTCTGGTGTTCATCCTTCATGCTTCCGAAAGCTTGCATCAAACGAATCAACTCGCTATGCGGAGTTTTTCTGTGGAAAGGAAACATTGAAGATCGACACACAGCAAGGGTTAGTTGGGAGGTGGTGACAAAACCGAAGACAGAAGGAGGACTTGGAGTTAGAAACCTTGAGATTTGGAACAAAGCTTGTATATTAAAATTGATATGGCTGCTCTTCTTTGAAGCTGGTTTGATATGGGTTGCTTGGTGCACAGAAACGGTGCTCAACGGTGATCTCAACTCATTCTGGACAGTAAAACCAAGCACAAGGAACTCCTGGTTAGTAAACAAATTACTCAAACTAAGAAGTGAGATCTATGACTGGATTAAACTGAGAGTAAGGAATGGAGAAACTTGCCGCTTATGGACCGATAACTGGTCAACTTTTGGCTGTCTGAAAAGTTATCTAGCGACAGACTTGAACTCCTCTCTGGGAATCCGAGAAAATGCCACTCTGTCTTCCCTCTTCAGAAACAATCACTGGAACCTGCCACATCCACGATCGGAGAAACAGCTGCAGCTACATACTTTCCTAACTACAGTAGAATTGACAACAGAAGAGGACTTTTACGAATGGGAACTGGAGGGTAATATTCAAACAACCTTCTCAACAGGTAAAGTTTATGCAATCTTATCTAGACATGGAGAAAATGTTCCTTGGGTTCATATTGTCGGGATTGTCGGAGGGATTCCAAAGCATTCCTTCCTCTGTAGGCTATTTCTTTTGAATCGTTGTCCCACAAGAGACAGGTTACTGAGCTGGGGACTCCTAACTTCACCAACTTGCTTGCTCTGTAACTCCTCTCCAGAGTCGTGTGATCATCTCTACTTTTTGTGTCCTTACTCGTGGAGCTTGTGGTTCCCTCTAGCTCGTCGTTGCGGTCTGGATCCTCAACAACAATGGACCGATATCACAACACAACTTCAATCGTATAATAGCCGTAACCGGAGAGGAAGATTGATCCTACTAACCTGGCAATGTTGCATCTCATGTACTTGGCAAGAAAGAAACAATCGCCTTCACCGTAATACGTTCCGATCTGTTGATGTGCTGACTAGGCTGATTGATCGACAAATACGAGACAGAATTCTCAGCTACCGTGAAAGAAGTCCTCGGCTTTCCTCAAAGATGAAACAACAATGGCTTGCTTGAATCTTCACCTGCTTCATCGGATTCAACGACACAAACCTTCGTCCGTTTCATCTCCTCGATTTCTCTAATTTGGGCTAAGGCCTAGTTTTACTCTAAAGGCAATTAGGATCTTTGATTTGGGTACTTAATCTTTTGGGCTGATTAACTGGGCTGGCTGAGCCAAAAACACTAGCTGGAAGGCTTGTATCATTTTATTTTCTCTGCAATTTAAATATGAAATTACGTTCCAAAAAAAAAAAAATTTAACAATTGTGGTATTCTAGTTATAGTGGAACTCAAAAGGAAATGGAATGGGTATGCATTGGTTATTATGGGATAAGCTATGTGAGCATAATGATGAAAGATGAATAGACTTTCGAGCATTGACGAAATATGGTTGTTTTGTTTTGGAAAAACAATTTTGTCGTCTCATAGAAAACTCCAATTCTTTATTTGTCCAGGTTTTAAAGGAAGATATTTCAGAGCCTTCTAAAATCAATACAATCATATTCGCCATCATAGCACAGTTTTTTTTTGTTTTTTGTTATTCAACCCAATTTCCTAATAATCAATCTATACACAATCATCCGAACTCCCAAATCCACAAATCATAACCTTGACCTAATAGTTGGTTTCTTCTTTTGTCAATGAGGTCCTCCCACATACATGGAAAAGAGGTGATGTAACAGCCCGGTTCCTGGCCCATAAATTTCTTTAGGAATATGGGCTTCTCTACGGCCCATTTGGCAAAGACCTAGGGGTTTCCTTCCCCTTCCTATAAAAAGAGATGCAGCTTCCCTTTTTGCTTCACTCAGAAACTGAAGCGAAGCTCTGCAGAGAATTCCCGGAGACCAGAAACCCTAGCCGTCGAGCTCTCTCCCCTTCTCTCTTGCGCCGCCTCTCTCTCTTCTCTCTCTCTCTCCTCGCCGTCGCACGCTCTCTCTCTCTCTCTCTCCTCGCCGTCGCACGCTCTCTCTCTCTCCTCGCCGGCGCCGTGTAGTGGTGGTAGTGACCAGATCTCAATCTCCTCTCCCTTCCCTCTTGTTTCCAGATCCAGATCTAGGCTAAGGTGGAGTCACTACAAGAAAACAGGGGGATTCTGATGGCCGAAATCGTCGGAAATTCGTCGGAATAGACCGATTCCGACGAATTTCTGACGAACCCGTCCGTCGGTATCGTTTCGTCGGAAAAAAAAAATTCGTCGAAATTTCGTCAGAACTTCCGACGACTTTCTGACGAATACCGAGAAACTTCATTCTGACGAACTTCCGACGATATTACGATGCGGATACACAAGACCAGAGTTCATCGGAAAAACTACGTACCGACGGAGAACGTTCCTCGGACACTTCCGACGTAGAGTGTTCCTCGGTGCATTCCGACG
>NC_027751.1:44508841-44509094 GCF_000695525.1 Brassica oleracea var. oleracea | reverse complement strand
TATTGTCCAATCTCAAACGGCTATACAACGGTCATATATATTTGTCGGCAACGGTCACATGGTTCGTCGGAATTCCGTCGGAAAATACCGACGGAATTTCGACGACTTTGCTGTTAATCGGAATGTCGTCGGAAATTCATCGGAATAAACCGACGGACTTCCGACGACTACAACGGTTACATTTTTTATCGGAATGTCGTCGAAAAGTCGTCGGAAAATTCCGACGAACCATATTTCGTCGGAATTCCGTCGG
>NC_027751.1:44481638-44508746 GCF_000695525.1 Brassica oleracea var. oleracea | reverse complement strand
TGGTGTGTTTTCTTGTAGTGAGTGTCTTGAACCCATCTTGTTCTCATGTTCTGTATACTCCTTTATGTTGGAGTTAGGATTGATTAGACCCTGTTTGAAGAGCTAGGATGATAGAACCTGGTTAGTACTAGGTTGATAGATGAATGGATCATGATGCATAAGAACCCTCATACTGTTAAATGGGACTTAATGAACTGTCTTGTGTTGTTGTGGTGGTGAATGATTAGTATTTGATGCTTGTATGCTTGGATGTGTAGTCCCATGAGTGGTTTGATGGTTTGTCATTAAAGCTAGGATGCTAGGAAGAATGAATGCTAAGATGATAGATGACTACTAATTGCTGTTGATATTGTAAGTGAAACATGAGTGCGATGTGTATTTTGTGTGACACTGATAACGGGAGGCGTCTAGTGATTGAGTCCAAGTACAAGTCTAAATGAAAAAGGAAAGTAAATGAGAATGGGAAGGGATAAGTGAAAATGATAAGGATGTGAAAGGATAAGTAAAAGTATGAAAGAATGATGTTACGGTTAAGCATGGGTGGGGAAGCATATAGAGTCTAAGGAAAGTATGTGTGGCAGTAGTTCTCGCTAGGTATCCATAGGAGAGGTGGCGAATCCACAAGAATATGGAAGCACCCATAGGAGATGTGGCCAATCCACAAGAATATGGGGTAGAAGCCTAGTAGGAGCTACCCACTGATGATAAGAACGTGTGCCAACCGGGAGAGGTGGGATATAAAAACGTGCATCATGGTCGGGTAACGAGGAGTTAAAGGTGTCATAGGATCGAGTCGGTCTAGTATGAGGAGACGGTTCAGTCTAGGGTTTAACGTGTGTGGCAATGAGTGGGATCATTGTATTGATTGATTGCTAGGTTGCTAGAAATGTATGGAGTTGAATGTTTGGAAATAATGATGATGATGATATGAAATGATGAAAATACATTACCTGATTGTAGTGGCTAGTCAGTCCTAGTTCCCGCTTAGAGTAGTATAGAGTGTCATGCGGGCAGGCTGGTCTAGAGCCACTTCACTGAGTAACTTGTTGCTCACTCCTCCATTTCTATTTCCCTGTGCGCAGGACTGTAAGTAGAAGTATATGGATGTGGGTGTGACGGTATTTCAAAGAAGGTTTTGCGCCCGTCGACTCTCGGGACCAGTAACGGGACACGTAGGGTTGTCTAAATGAGTAGACACATTTCCATAACGCCCCTTCAATAACCCCGGTCGGACGCCGGGGATCGGAACGTTACAGGTGACCTCCCAAAACCACTAAATCAGAATTGTGCGGCACAGTGATATTTTTGCTCACAAGATAGCTCTCTAATATATTTTAGATTTATACGGTCACCGACCACTAGGTCATCTCGGTCGGGTTAGCCCTGTCCATTTTTAGAAAGTACTATCGTTGAGCCTTCGTTTCTCCTTTTTAGGAGACGTTAGTTCCATTTCCATTATATTCGTTAACTATTTTATTTCGAAAAGGATTATGTTCGTTAACTTCTCAAGTTCAAAAATTTTTTTTTGCTTTTCTCAAATTTTCCAACTCTCTAGTCGCGATATAAGCTGGGGTGTACAAAACGCATAGTTTTTTAATCATCTTACATTTTCTGAATAACCCGGGGTTCATCATTCATGAACAATTACGTAAAATATACATTTCGCTGTATATTATGAAGTAATATAATTTCCAACAATGAAACGTCAAAATGGAAAACCATAGTAAACTCTTAATTAGAAACAAATTGTTAAATATTCAAAAATGGAAATAACAAAATTGGTAAAGTGACAAATCAGGAGAATTAACAATAACGACTAAAGTCCATACTGTATAAATATATACATGAATGATCAAGAAGTTGCATTGTGTCTCAAAACCTAAAGATCTTATTCGATCACCATGTCTTATGCAACCAGAATGATGAGCGTTACACTCTCTCTTCAAATCATTACAGCTTTTCTCTTTATTACCGCCACAGCCTCATCACCTCCAAGCGGCTTCACCATGGACCTAATCCACCGTCGCACCAATTCATCTTCTTCTCGACGCTCTAATACTTATGATCAACTCCGATCATCTCCTTACGCCGACATCTTCTTTCAAACCTCCGAGTATCTTATGAAACTCAAAATCGGTACTCCTCCTGTCGAGATAGACGCAGTCTTAGACACAGGAAGCGAGATCATATGGACACAATGTTTGCCTTGTCTTAACTGCTACAAACAACGCAATCCAATATTCGACCCTTCCAAGTCCTCAACCTACAAAGAGCAATTAAAGTGCATTACCCCTAACCCCTCTTGTGATTATACTTTGCTATACGGGGACCAAAGCTACTCCAGAGGAAGCTTAGCAACCGAGACCGTCACCATCCAATCCACTTCTGGCCACTCCTATGTAATGCCTGAAACAGTTATTGGATGTTCGCACAACAGCTCAGGGTTTAGAACAACCGCCTCGGGCATTGTTGGTCTAAGTTGGAAATCTTTATCTCTCATCTCTCAGATGGGCAAAAATATGCTCGGTGCCTTTTCCTACTGCTTCTCCCCTGAGGGAACAAGTAAGATCAGCTTTGGAAGTAATGCTATTGTGTCAGGGGACGGGACTGTATCAACCACTATGTTTACGAAGAAGGAGAAACCCGGTTTCTATTACCTAAACCTAGACGCGGTCAGCGTTGGGGAGGCTCGCGTTGAAACATTGGGGACCCCGTTTCACGCCGTAGACGGTAACATATTAATAGACTCTGGAACCACTTTAACCTACTTGCCTGCAAGCTACTGCAGCCTAGTGAGGGAGTCAGTGGAGAAGGTTGTGACTGCGGAACGAGTAACTTTCTCGGAGATCGACACACTTTGCTACAAAACGAATACGATGGATATCTTTCCAGTGATCACGATGCATTTCAGTGGAGGTGCAGATCTTGTTTTGGATAAAAACAATACGTATATGGCTAATGGACAAGCCATTTGTCTGATGATTATGTGTGGTCCGATAACACCAATTGCTGAAAAAGCTGTCTTTGGCAACAGAGCACAGAACAACTTCTTGGTTGGTTACGATCATTCTTCACTACAGGTTTCATTTAAACCCACCGATTGTGGTGTTACACAAGACATGCCAAGAGACTCAACTTCTGCAGCGTCGTTTTTACAGTTGAACATTAAGTTTGTTTTATTTATAGTTGCCCTTTCACTAATTAGACTATAGAGAATGGTTTATTTTATTTATATATATATATATATATATATATGTCCTTTCATTAATAATACCATAGAGAATGGATTTGTTTTTTTTTTATTTGTCCTTTAATTAGATATCAAAGCCATGGCCGTTGAACTCTTTCCTCACACTGACCACGAGGGCCAGATCTAAGCACAGTCTAATGAAATATTGGATTCTATCCCCAAAAATTTTGGATATAAGCTCTCAAATTATGCCAAAAAAAAATTATGAAAATTCTTGAGAAATGATAATCCCAACATTTTAGATCTGGCTCTACTGAACACTGGGACATATAGTAATGCTCCTTAAGAGGTAATATATAATAATATAAACTCTACTAAGAGATGAAAGATTCATCATGTAGGGCCACCAAAAACTACAATGTATGAAAAATTGTATATGTTTCTTAATCCCAAAAAAAACAAGAAAACAGTTTAAAGAAACTCTCCTTGGAAGTAAGTGTAACGAGCTCTCGTTAAGTTATCTCTACGTTTCTTGTAAACAATAGCTCCCATTACGATGGCTCCTACTCCAAGTATAGCTCCAAAGGCGATCCCAGCTTTTTCCAATCCACTCATCCCGCTTTCTTCTTCTTTCTCGAACTCATCACCATCCTCGCTTGCTTTGATATCGTCTGGTTTTCGCTCTTCTGCCGCAGGAGACGGCGTTGGAGAAGGGAAATACTCTGTCTCCGGCTCTGAATCCTCATGGGAATCGTCCTTTGACGGAGTAGGAACCGGCGCTAGTTCAGTAGATGGAGATGGTGACGGTTGAGGAGGAGGTGGTGGTGGAGAATCCGCTAGGGGTTCATGTCTTGGTGATGAAGCTGGTGGCGGAAGGGAATCTGCTTCTGGTGGTGACGGAGATGAATGTGATTCCGGTGGCAGAGGAGAATCACGTCCTGGCGAGATAGCCGGTGAGAGAGAGTCCTCCTCAGCTCGCGTGAGTTCGACAGTTAGAAGACACGTTGATAGAATAACAACGAAACAGAGCCTTTTCGCGGTCGTCATGGCGATTCAAGATAAGCTTCTATTGTCTTTGAGAAAGCTACGAAGAGGGAGAGAATGAACGTGGAATAAGATGAATCATTGCATGTTTCATGTTAAGTTAAACAGTTGACAAATACTCAAAACTAGTTGTATTTTTAATTCATATATTATTTCTTTTTTTAATGATGTTGCTGCTACCCATGTCGAACGCATTAAGCCTGCTTCCTTATTCAAACTTGGCTGCATGTCTTTCTTAATTTAAAAAAACACACTGGTGCATGTATTTTGTGCAACTTGGGTAATACTCTCATTCGCTTTTAAAATATTGTAACCCGGATTTTAAACTAGTGGCGTGTCAGCAGACCCTCCTAAGGAAGGAGTCGATGTATGTCTGGAAAAGAAAATAAGAAATCCGAGATCTGAACTAAAAACTCGAATCCATATCCGAATCAAGCTGTAATATATATCAAAATATACTAACTATATATTTTGTAAATAAATAATTAAATTTGAATCTAATATTTAAATATTATTACACATTAATATGTTTATTACTTTTTAATTTAAAAACGAAAAATAATAATATTTCTATACATATATAATAAATTTAATTAAATGATTTAAACACTAAATATTTTATAGATAATTCTGATTGCCAGTATTTTTATAAAACATGCACGATACTTTGATCAATGCAAAACGAACTAAAACGGTTTATCTCATTTCGATTACAAAAAAAAATATTAAAATAAATTTTGACTAATGTGAAATGGGTTGACAAATCGTTAATATTAACAATTTTATGAAAAATAGTTAAGTGGTTGTGCAGATAAAAATCTAGTGTTTGTTCGTTTCTTCAATATACTAACATACAATTTTTTTTATGAACTAAAATATACAAATTTTTTATATGTCAATGCATCATATATATAGAATTACACTTGGAATTCCAGATCTGTAGTTAAAACTATTGAATATAGAAAATATTACATTAGTACTACTGAAATGTTCTTAGAGCATGTTCAATGCAGTTGCTTAACCATGATTCTTAGCTAATTTCTAATTAAAAATAAAAGGAAAAAAGGTAATTAGTTAAGCATCGAGGCTTAATTAAGCGTTTGAAGGATCGAGTCTTGGTGTACACGTGTTTTATGTCTATTGGTTTTGTGTTTTTTGAGAGGAAAATAACAGAGGAAAAGAAGAAAGGAAAAAAAGCAAACGCCTCTTTCTCTCACCGTAGAAGACGATCCGTCTCGGCTCCTCGAATAATCACTGGGTTGATTTCGACAACGAAGAATCTCGTTGGTGGTGGCTCTCCCTGGCCGAGATTCTCGTTGGTCTCGTCGAGGAAGAGATGTCGGTGCCTCTCCTCGAGGAAGAATCTCGGTGGCTCTCAGCGACGGCGAATCTCAGTGGCTTGACGGAGAAAATCTCGGTGGCTCGGCTTTACGAACAGGGTCGTCGGTTGCTGCTGAGCATAATCAATGAGCAAAGCTAAGTTATTTCGTTTTTATTTTTGAATCCTCAAATTTGTATGTGAATGATTTTGCTCCTTCCTGTTCGCTTTTTATGTTTAGTCTGTAAATCTGATTGTCTAAATTGCAGATTGAAGTTCCATTGAAGAGGGAATCATTAATTCTCTGGAGAGACAGTCGATCTTCTCTTGAAACTCAAGGTTTGTTTGTTTTTCCGACCAACCTCGATCTTCTCGGTCCTGTATACCATACAAATCACCTTGATAATGTGATGTTGATTGAGAACTTTCGGAATGTTTTGATAATTTCCTTGATTTTTTGAGTGAATTCAAAAAATTTCGATTCACTGAACATTATATGTCTAGTACTTCTTGATCTTATTGGTTTAGTGGAATCTCGTTATGTAGATTCTTGAACTCGTTTAGTAGATTCTCGTTTAGTAAAAATGTTTAGTAGATTCATGTTTGTATTGGTTTGTGAGATAAAATGTTTAGTAGATTCTTGATCGTATTGGTTTAGGTGGCTTGGTGTCGTGATCTTGAATCTTGAGAATGAAGAACATTTTTGTTCAATTTAATATTTCCTTCCTGTGATTATTTTTTGATTCTTCTATGTGTTTGTGTCTGTTGGATAAGGAGACGTGTTCAGGATACACAATAAAGAAACACGATAAGGAGACATAAGCAAGGCTAGGAGAGCAAAAGGGCAACATTTGCAATACAGGTAAACATCTATGTTTGATCTAACAACTGAGCTTAATGTCTTTTGATTCTTGTTTAACTTGAAGTGTCTGCAATAAATGTATCGTTTAGGGTTAGATTACAGTTGTGTAAGTAATAAATAGATGTGATGAATGTGTTTAGATCTTTAAATGTGTTAGATATATGTCAAGTATAGGAAGGTTGTGATGAATGTGTTTAGATATATGTCAAGTCCTCTTCCCTCTATTAAACGCCTTCCTATTGTTCCATGTCTTTCTTATCTTAAACGCCTTCCTCTGGTTCCCTCTTGTTCCTTGTCTTTCTTATCTTAAACACTTTCCTCTTGTTCTTCTCTTTCTTTCTTTTGTTGTTTGCATTCAGATATGGATTTTAATCCATATAGGAGTGGGTCTAACTTTGTTGATCTTCTTCAAAGTCAACAAAGTGTATTTGGTTCATCAGAAGTTCCTATTTTTGGAACTCAACAGACGAAGGATAGCAACCTCGGTCCAGAGAGTGTTGTAGAGCACCGAGAAAGGAGGAAATGGACGCCCTCTGATGATGTTTTGCTCATCAGCTCATGGCTGAACACGAGCAAAGATGCAGTCGTGGGTAATGAGCAGAGATCAGGCGCCTTCTGGTCTCGAATTGCAAGCTACTTCGCGGCAAGCTAGAAGGTTGCAGGGTGTGAACCGAGATAGGCGTTGCACTGTAAGACACGGTGGCAGAAGATCAACGACCTCGTGTGCAAGTTCTGTGGCTCCTACGAGGCTGCAATCAGGGAGAAGACCAGCGGGCAAAATAAGACTGATGTTCTCAAAAAAGCGCATGAGATTTTCTACAACAACTATAAAAAGAAGTTCACCCTAGAGTATGTGTGGATGGAGCTGCGCAATGACAAGAAGTGGTGTGACGTTTCAAGCTCTAGACACGGTGGAAGCTCTAAAAAGAGGAAGTTGGACGACAGATATCAATCATCAGCTTCACACGCAACCGAAAGCAAGGCTTCTGCAGCTGATGACTGCACCAACCGTCCCTCGGGTGTAAAGGCTTCTAAGGCACGGGGTAAGAAGACGGTTGATGGGAAGGCAGCTGATTTTCAGTCAATGTGGTCCATCAAACAGCAGGATCTTCTTGCAAAGAAAGAGCTTTACAAGATGTCTCTGCTTGACAATCTTCTTGCAAAGAGAGAGCCACTGTCTGAGAGTGAAGAAGCTCTAAAGAGGAAGCTGATTGAGGACGTGTTGTCTGTTTAGGTTCTCGTGTCTGTTTGAGTATTTAAGTTTCTGTTTGTTGTTCTTGTCTGTTGGTGTTATGTAATGAACTTAAGTTGTAGAATGTTTCTGTTTGGTGTTTCTGTTTCTATTTGTTGAATCTGTTTCTGTTGGTAGAATAGAGTTCTCTTCTTGTTTCATGTTTTGGTGTGTTGAATCTGTTTCTGTTATGTAATGAACGTAAATTGTATAATGCTTTGGTCTTGTTCTCTTCTTTTTTCATTTTCTTGTGGCTATATGTATAATACTACTCATCCCTTATTGACTGTGTTTTGTGTTTCAGTTCATTGGGACTTGAAGAATCACGGGTGTGGTCTTCTCTTCTGTACTTGTCAGCGGTTTGTTGTATCACGAGAGTTAATCACGGGAATGGTCTTGTGTACTTGTCACCGGAGTTGTTTTTTTAGTCACGAGAGTTTCTGGTGTGTTTGTTGTGTTGTATCAAGAGAAGTTTGTTGTATCCTATCACGAGACAAACATTAAACTGATGAGTTGTATAAATTAAGTTCTTTCTATATCAAACAACTCGTTCATCTTCTCTCGATTATCTTTCTACAACAACTCTTCTTTATATATTCTGAAAGTTCACCAATTCTCTTGATCACAATAATAACTCTTCTTTCTACAACAAACAACTCGTTCATCTTCTCACCATTCACCAATTTATTCTCTTCATCTCTTTTGATACAAAACCATTTATTCGCTTCATCTCTTTGATACAAAACAATTCATTCTCTGCATCTCTTTGATTTAAAACAACGATGGCGTCTTCTTCTCATATCAATATTGGGGGATCATTTGATGAAGCATTCGATCAATTTTTTGATCAACAATTTGATGAAGCTTTCGATAATCTCATCAATGATCAAGAAGATGAAAGAAATACAACAAAAAAACGAGTTTTTATCAAGAGAAATCGGGAAGAAGGCAATCTCCGGTTATGGAATGATTATTTCAGCGACACTCCAACATATCCTGAAAATCTATTCCGACGACGGTTTAGAATGAACAAGCCTTTGTTCCTGCGTATTGTTGATCGGCTATCCAATGAAGTTCAATTCTTTCGTCAAAAGAAAGACGGTCTCGGAAGGCTTGGTCTCTCTACACTTCAAAAGTGTACAACAGCTATTCGTGTGTTGGCATATGGTTCTGCGCTTGATGCGGTCGACGAATACCTCAGGCTCGGTGAAAGCACTGCTCGGTTATGTGTAGAAAATTTTGTGGAAGCAATAATAAATTTGTTCGGCAATGAGTACCTAAGAAGACCAACACCGGATGATCTTCAACGTCTACTTTACATTGGAGAGGTTCATGGATTTTCCGGGATGATAGGGAGCATCGATTGTATGCATTGGGAGTGGAAGAATTGTCCCACCGCTTGGAAAGGGCAATATTCTCGTGGTTCTGGAAACCCCACTATTGTCTTAGAGGCTGTTGCTTCATATGATCTCTGGATATGGCATGCATTTTTGGACCTCCAGGTACTTTAAATGATATCAATGTTCTTGATCGCTCACGTGTTTTTGATGACATAATAAATGGTCAAGCTCCGAAAGTGAATTTCTGGGTCAACGGAAGAGAGTATGATTTGGCGTACTATCTCACCGATGGTATTTATCTGAAATGGGCTACATTTATCCAATCTATTTCGCTTCCACAAGGGCCCAAAGCAACTTTATTTGCTCAACGTCAAGAAGCTGTCCGAAAAGATGTCGAGCGTGCTTTCGGAGTCTTGCAAGCTCGATTTGGCATTATTAAAAATCTGGCACGTATTTGGGATAAAGTCAAAATCGGAAAGATTATGAGAGCATGTATCATACTCCATAATATGATAGTACAAGACGAACGAGATCAAAACACTCAGTTTGATGTTTCGAAATTCCAACAAGGAGATGGCAACGGAAGTTCACAAGTCAATCTCACCTATTCTACAGACATCCCTTCAAATATGGGCAATATGATGAATGTTCGAACTACAATTCGTGATAGACGAATTCATGAACGACTTAAAGCTGATTTGGTTGAACATTTGTGGTCTAAATTTGGAGGTGATCAAGACAACAACTAATCTTTAATGCCTCTTTTAAATTATTATCGCTTATTTTAGTAATCTTTCTTTTTATGTTTTTATTTTAAATTCTATGTTTAAAATGTAATGTTTTATTTAGTTTCATTTAATAAATAAATTTTTGTTTCAAAAAAATAATTAAAAAATAATAATTTAAGAACCCTTAACTTAAGATGCCTCTCGTGATACATTTTTCCCCAGAAATCAAAGCAAGAGGGAGGGAGGGGGGGAGAGAGAGAGAGTTTCACGATGAGTTGTTTTTTTGACGTTGTAATCTCATTGTCTATAGGAGCGTCTTCTCGGCGCCACGCTTGGTAGCGCATTGACCGGATTCATTGTTCTTGAGCAACGAAAACTCATCCACGAATCCCGCGCCGATCGTAAATCTCAATGCCTAGATCTATTTTGTCACAAATCCCTAGATATCGTTCAATTTCGGGTTTGATGAGAGAATCTTAGTTCCGGTTTAGGCTAACCAATTTCGAAACTGGACAAAGCGATGAGAGTCGAGTCTAGCTGGATTTGTAGGGTTCGTTCGGATATGAACTTCTGGTTACAGATTAGAGAATCATAAGGTGCAGGGAGGTTGCGACTGCAGTCGATGAGCTTACGCTGGTTATGGTTATTGTTGTCTCGGTTCAATAAATAGTTGGAGTTTGTGATCCATACAAAACAGTAGTTAAGTTAACAAGAAACGGAACACACGAACAAAGAGTCTAGATAGTTATCAAGAATTGGTCTGAGGCAGCCTAGCTACTGTCATCGGCATGGTTTTTTCTTCCAGGGAGGGAGTGCAACAGGAGGCACATGTCGATCACTGGGGAGATGTATAGCATCGGCTGAATTGTGCGGTTTAAGCTCCAGATTCTCGCAGTTACAAATCTCGACCATGAAACCATCCGGATCATTAAAGAAGAGCTGGTCGATTGCACCCACCGTCCTTTTCATCTACTTGACATTCACTTCCTTGAGCATCTTTTCCAAAGCTTCCATGTCTTCGCACTGGAACGAGATGTGATTGTCCATGATGGTCCGTTTTTGTCTTCGTCTTTGACTTGCACTAAGTGTATCCCAACACCGTAGCTGAATAGCCACGCACCCTCCAAGTCGAGCGACGCGGCACGCTCTGTCTCCACGAATCCCGACGTTAAGAACTCTAGAGACTTTTTAACGTCCATGCAAAGTCTTGATACATGGTTTAACGCCATCAATGGCGGCCTTGATTCATCGCTTTTCTTCTTCTCCATTAGATTTCCAGAAATGGCTAGAGGAAAGAACTACCTTAAAAGCGGGAGCGGTCGAAGGTTGAAAATGACATGTGGCTGAATAGGGAGCTTGCACGTTTGAGCACAAAATTGGCTCACGTGTCACACTCTTCAAATATTAGGTCCAAACTGAAGATTGGGGAACTTTCTCTCTCTGTTTTGCAACAAGTGTGAGCAAAGCTTGTTAATATAAACCAAAAATCTTTTAAATAGTTTCTTAAATTAATAAACTTGTCTAAGATCAGTAGCCATTGTTGCTTGCTTAACACTCTTAACCGGGCCTGACAATAAACAGTCAAATACTCTTCTTTTAACCACTGCATATGAAATTTATAGTGAACAAAAGAAAACACATATTAACTCAAACTCTAGCTATATTGCTCTATCATAATATGAGTTTAAAACACTAAGTTGGATGGAGTTGTAATGGTTCACATCAGCATGGGAAACACAAGTCCAAGGATGATCATGACCGCACCACCAGCTCCCATTCCGGTTCTGGAACCAATTGACATTGTTGCTATCTCGCTTTGCTGTTCTTTTGCAGAACCTCCTTGAACCTTCGCAGCCACAGGGAGAGGCGAGCAGCCGGATTCAGCGCAAGGGTCTAACGTGGCATCCGGGTTTTCTGGTTGTGCATGGAAGAAGTCAAATTCAGAAGGTGAAAACGCCACTGGGGTCTCATAAGCCAACCCGTGAGGAGCTCGGTCTTGCGCTAAGGCGATGTTTGTGATGAGTAGAGAAGAGAGGAAGAAGACGAGACAAGTCTTTGTAGTCATTTCTCTCACTTTAGCTTAAATCTGTTTGTTGAAAATGTAGAAGGCTATAAGTTGTTGAGCGGGTGGAGCTAGTGTGGTGTGTTTGTTGAGACTTTGAGGTAAGGTTTGGTATTTATAAGGTGATTGTGTAACAAGGTGGTTGTTGCTTGGGACTAGTTTTGGGTGGTGAGAAAGATTTTAGAGATTTACATAATTAGGGAACAAAATGATTTCTCATGATATCTCATGAGACCTTTCCCAAACTTATTATTTTTTCTCTTTATATGGTCCTACAATCTTTTGGTTTTCTTGTTCTAAACCCAATGTCTCAAGATTTATGTCAAAACCGATCTTGTTTTTTTACCCAATAAACACAAGATTGGTGTAATGAAGGTAACATGCTGAGTTTATGCTTTTAACTAAACTACGAATTAGAAATTATGAGTCGATCTGTCCTATATAAGATACTTAATTACTACCGTTAGTTGGTAAGCATCATCGTCTTTTTAATTAAGGCATAATTAGGAAGTAGAATAATGAAAAGTAGGAACCATCATTAAACTTTGGCATCCTATAATTAAATTCAAGTTCTTCCCTTGAAGGATCAGCAACAACTTTTATTGTGGTTATATGAGTGAGTGAGTGTAATAATAACACACCTGCCTTAGAACACAAAATCGATCTCTTATTTATAATGGCACAAGAGGGGTCAAGCATGCATCTTTTAGCTTCACGCCTCGATTTATGTTGTGAGATTTGTTCACGATATTGAATCTTGTAACTTACGTTTGTTTATTTGATCTGATTGGGGTTATTATGATAATTAGGTTTTAGTCATGCATTCATATGAAATAATCACCTAAAAGGAATTAGGATACAGAGGGGAAAGAGAAGTGAATTCTCCCTTTGGTCTCTTCTTCCCCAAATCGAAAGCCGCCGCTTCGCTTTTATACCTCTCAGGCGACCGACGGCATCTTCGTCGTCGGTCTCCCTCTCCCCCGTCAACTTGTTATTGTGTTTCATCGCTTTCACTTTGTGTTATCTTCTCCTTGTCTCTCCTCCTTGCTTGGTATGTTTGGGTCTGATGGGGTCTCTTCCGCCGGAACTAACTGGAATCAAAGGGTCTTTGTTTCCTCTGGACCACCAGTGAGGCGAGATAGGTCGGTGATAGCTTTGGGAGCCCTGGATCTGCTTCTAGTCGCCGATTGCGCTTGGATTTGGGTCAAATCTAAGATCCGAGATCCGACAGAGGCTTCGACGAGTCGTGCCGTCTCGCTTCTGCTTCGCCGTCTCGCCCCAGCCGGTTTATTCTAGTGGGCAGTTTCCAAGGTCTGCGTAGAGCTCCTCCTCTCTCTAAGTGAAGGGTGGTTGTGAGGCGCACCACCGAGGACCTCTGTTTCTTTAGCTCGAATGACGACTCCCATGGTGTATCTCAGTGAAAAGTGGGCTTCTCCTCTCTGCCCTCATCGTCTACTACTAGGGTCTTGAGGACAACCCTTCGTGTCGACGTCTCCTGCAGGAAAAGTGAAGCTCTCTTTTGCCCTCAGGTCACCTGCTTTAAGGTGTATTGTTCTCCTTCAGTGCTTCAATTCCTGTTCCAAAGCTCCCGGCAGATAGCTGATATGTAACTTGCTCTCTCCGTCGCATCCTCCGTGTCGCGTAGCGGAATGAGGGGTTAAACGACCGTCTGCGCTTGACCATGCTCTTCATCTTCAGCGGTGGGAGTGTAGGCTTACATTATGGCTTTCTTCTGTGTTAACTTGGGCTTTGTTCTGTTGACATCCTCCTCCAGCGGAGCTCCGAGGCGTGAACCAGGCGCTTCCGTCGATGCCTGCTAGGAGCCATTTTGGTGAGGCTCGATCGAACTTGCCTTAAGGTTATTCTCTTGATCGCTGCTTCAAACCAGTAGATTAAGAAGTGCTTTGGTATGGGAGCTCAATATGGTTGTCTTTGTGCTACAATGTAATACTAACTTCAAGTAGCCATTGTTGGTTGTTTGATGTTAATACTTTAAGTTTTTTGGGGTTTTTTTAAACTTTTTGCGGCTCCTTAAACCTGATCGGCTGGAAAGAAAATCTTGGTTTCAATCACTTGTAACCGAACCTTCATTAAATTTTTAATGATATTTACAATTTAGCAAAAAAAAATGGAATTAGGATTTGTTCTCATGTGCTTCCTAGATCTTGAGCTTGTTTATTATTCATTGTGAATTTTATGGAGTTGCGTTGATTACAAATAATAGTATTTCATCTTTATCATTTTTGAATGTAATGTTAAATTAAATTAAAAGAAAAAGATGTTCGTTTTTTACAATGAGAAGCAGATTTTTGGAAAAAAAATAGTGTAGAGGTTTTTGGAAGTGATCAAAGAAACAAAAACGTCTAAGAACAGATGCGTGAACTAGGTCGTTGCTTCCAGCCATTTTTGAAGTCTTCCCTCGTATCTCTTATCGTCTAATTATATGGACTGGCTATCAACAGTCTTAAATTAAATGATGTTTCACCAAATTTTGTTAGTTGCTTTATTTTACATGATGTTTTATAAATTTACAATATAGTTCACAAGAGCCCTTCTCTTAGGGCAACAGGGGAACAAGGAACCATGGAAAGACTAACACAACTTTCTTTATCTGCCTGAAGTTGTGTAAACAAAAAAATTAATTAACAAATATGAAACCAAATCTACTTGTTCCAATCCCAGGAATAATTGAAGATATTTATTTCATGTCATCGACTTTAAAAGAAACTTGTTTAAAATTGCATATAGGTGGTAGAGGTTGAGTTATTGGTTGGACAGAATAAAACACAAAATTGTCAAAAACATGCATTCTCTGTTTTTTTTAAAGCAAACATGCATTCTCTGTTAGTAAGCAAAGGATACAATACTCCCGATAAAAGTATACTGATGCTAGATTTATAGTTAACTGGAAATAATGAGATATAAAATTAGTGAGTAAAAGTATGTTCACTAAAAGTAAAAATATCGCTTAATACGAATATAACAAATATTCAGTAAAGTGTTTCTTTATCATCATGATATATTGTCAACATTTTATATTTCTATTATTTACTGTGTGATTTGATTTGTATACTTTCTTGATTACGGTATATAATTTGTATTATTGATATGTTAATGCTTACTAACGAGTACTAGAGATGAAAGAGAGAATGAATTGTTTTCTACAGTTTCATTGTGTGTGTGTGAAGACTGGAGAGGAAAATTTAATTGATTAGTTGTGAGTTTTTAATTGCGTTCACATGTATTTGTCACGTGACTCTTTAGTTTGAATTGTTCACCACTGTTCTTTTTGTTCACAGGATTTTCCCTCTGAAAATTGGGTCAAATAACCAACAAAAAAATTATTATTCACTATCTAACCAAAATCACACTCACTTTTTTTCTTTTCTATTCCTATCTCTTTCTACCCTTCTTTCTACAAAACTAATTTATCTTTTTTTTGGTTAAATCACAAATAATCTCATTTTTCCTCTTCTCACTAAATACGTTTAAGATTTTTCAACTTTGTATCACTGGTAAATGAATTTAGTTTTGAACAGAAATTTTTTGCAAATGTTCTGCTTTTAGACGTGTTATAAACAATAGTATATTATTTTAATGAATGACAATATTTATAATAGTGTTATTTGATCAAAGAAACCTATTTACGGTTTTGCTTCTACGTTATTTCATTATATTAATATTAAGAAGGGTCACAGCAATATTTATAATATTGTGTTATTTGATCGAAGAAACCTATTTACGGTTTTGCTTCTACATTATTTCATGAGCTATTTTTGGGTTCACCCCCAAGGTGAACCTCTCACCAGCCAATAGGATTTCATTATTTCAAATTCGATATCTTTTAAAAAAGAAACAAAATATTATCAATTTATATTATGTTTTTAAAATAAAAAATAAAAAAAATAGCAGCTACAGAAAAAAAAATTAAAAAAATCTTTTTAAGGTCGTCAGCAAAACACTAAACCCTAAATCCTAATCCCTAAACCCTAAATCCTAATCCCTGAACCCTAAATCATAAACTCTAAACCCTTGGGTAAACCTAAATCTTTGGGTAAACCTAAACCCTTGGATAAACTCTAAACCCTTGGGTAAACCCTAAACCCTTGGGTAAACCCTAAACCCTTGGATAAATCCTAAACTATAAATAAAAACACTAAGCCCTAAAACTCTAAACCCTAAATCCTAAACCCTAAACCCTTGAGTGTTTTAGTGTTTAGTGATTTTGATTTAGAGTTTAAGATTTATCCTAGAGTTTAAAATTTATCCTAGAGTTTAGGGTTTACCCAAGGGTTTAGGGTTTAGGGTGTAGGATTTAGGGTTTAGGGATTAGGATTTAGGGTTTAATATTTTGCTGACGACGTTAAAAATGTTTTTTTTGTAATTACTACTATTTTTATTTATTTATTTTTATCTTTTAATTTAAAAAAAGATAATATAATTTGACAATATTTTGTTTTTTTTTTTTTAAATATCAAATATTAAATAACACATTCTTATTGGTCGGTGAATCTAAAGGTTCCAAGAATAAGTCTTATTGTATTATATTAATACAGCCTCAAAAGGTGAGATATGCATAGATTTCGCCAAAAACAATCCAGCAAACAACTTGATTTTTAGAGGATGATTTATCCGGATACTTAATTTAAGGTTTTTAACTCATGATTTGATTTTTTTTATACTTTTCGGCTAAGAGTCGGCTTTTATATATTTTTATTTAAGAGATGTTTTTTTGTTTTTTTAAGTTAAAAGCTAAAAAACAGTTTTTATCTGAAGCTAAAAACTCCACCCTAAGAATCCGGATTAATCATGGTTTTAGTCGGCTATACTTGAGAATTTTTGCTAGTATATATATATATATATATATCAGCCACATGATTAGCATCTCTATGTGTACAGATCAACTTAATTAAAGTCACGGAAGGGTGTCTTTATCTTCAGAACATCTTCAAGGAGAGTAAATATCATTGAATGATGCTGTAAAATTGTGTTGAGTAACCACAGGAAGTAACATATCCCTATCCCAGACTCCAAGTTGCTTCGCTTGAAATACAGCCATGCACGAAACAATTGCTTCATTCCAATGGGCTAGTGGAGGTAAGTTCCAGAGCCGGCCTTAAAAATGTTTAGACTACCAGCCCCAAAGATATTATGGCCGAATCTTAGTCAGTGTTTAAAGAAGAAGAAAAAGGGTTGCTGGTGAGAAGAGTCCAAATAAGCCTTTTCTATACGAAATCGTGTTTAATATGTTTATGTAATTACGTGTCTTACTTTGCCATAAAATGGGCCGTCCCTACATCTAATTTAGTCCCCTTCGCTTCAACTAAGAACGCCATGAGGCTTGGATATAAAAGGTTGGGGGTGAAGCCATACATGGTGAGGATTAGGAAGAGATAAGACCACCTCTGTCAAGGGGTTTTTAGAGCATGATTATTGGAGAGTTTTTAGGGTGAAATTCTTAGTTTTTTTAATGAAAAGTTAAGAGACGGATTCTTATATTCCGCTAAAAACTTCATCCTAAGAACTTCCCAATAATCAAAGTCTTAGATGGGGTTTTAAACAAAAGTGAAAAATAAATAAATGAAAAAGTCCAAAATAAAGAAGAACCGATGCTTACCTTGTGTTTTTTAGAGGTGGTAAAAGAACCTTACGTGTCAGTCCCTCATTGGACCTATTGTCTCTCTCTCTTGTTGTCGTCTGTAAAGTCAATAAGTTTGATATTGATCCCTTCTTTTTCTCTACTAATTGGAAGGAGTGGACTTTCTTCTCAATCTCGCCGAGCATGTCTTCAAAGAAACTGAAATCGGCGAACGACGTGAGTAGCAGCGGAGGAGGATTTGGCGGCTCTGAGAACTACTGTATTCAGCAGTGTTCCTCGATTATACAACAGAATATATGATGGGTAATAATGGCGCTTCAGTTTGTTAATATATCCCCTCTGCTGCGTTGGGTGATTCACTAAATCAATGGTAAACGTGTTGTTGCTAGTATCACTAATGCAGTAAAATCCTCTGGCGGGATGAAAGAGAGGCTCTTCAATGCTGCCTATAATTCAAAGAAGCAGGCTCTCCTAAACGGTAGGTCCTTTCATGCATTTTAACTCTATTTGCCAATATGCTTCTGTAGCTTTATGTTGTTATTCCTGAGACAGTTCGGAATTTTGGTGACTGTTGGGTTCTTAAAGTTGTTGGATCTGCTTTGTATTTCGTACTGTTGGTTCAGGAAAGAATGCTTCTGCAATATGGGATAGGCTGGTTTTCAATAAGATAAAGGACAAACTTGGAGGCCGGGTTCGTTTTATGACGTCTGGGGCTTCACCTATGTCTCCTGAAGTCATGGAATTCATGAAAATGTAAGTTGGTTTGTTTTAGAAGATTGTGTTATGTCATATTATACAGTAGACTTAATCCTCAAGAATGAACACTCTTCAGTCCCCAATGATCCCATCTCTATCTTTAACTTATTTGACATTTGCTTGTGATTCTCTTTATTTTTATTTATTTAATTTTGTGAACTCTATCCCAGATGCTTTGGAGCAAGGGTTTTAGAGGGATATGGGATGACTGAAACAGCTTGTGTTATAAGTGGAATGAACGAGGGAGATAACCTCATTGGACATGTTGGCTCTCCTAATCCAGCTTGTGGTGAGCTTTATACTTTAGCGATTCAGAACTAAATATACAATTTAAATCGTTATGTGATTTTTTAATGCATTCCTTTTTCAGAAATAAAGCTTGTGGATGTCCCGGAAATGAACTACACATCGGCAGATCAGCCCCATCCCCGCGCAAAATTTGTGTTAGGGGCCTTTTGTTTTTCGAGGCTATTACAAAGATGAAGTTCAAACGTATGAACACCTAGTGCATTACAAGTTCCTCTTTAACCAACTAAATCTATATTATAATAGATGAATTTTTGCTCACTCCTCAGCGCGCCACGTCAGCGTTTTGTGGGCTTCACATTTAAAAAGTGTGAAAAAATGTCAAATCCATGGCTCGAACCCGGGTTATTGAGATATAAACATCAACATTTATACCATAAGCTAAATGATACTTTGTACATTGATGGTCGAACCTAATATATATTTATGAAGGTTGGAAGCTCTTGCTTCTTCGGCTTCCTCTGAGGGTCGGACCTACAAGTGCGTTATGGGTTTCACTTTAAATGATATTCATCACGTTATATGAAAAAAAGCTCAAGTTTGCAACAATTATAGTTTTCTCATATTGTAAATTTTTGTCGTTTAACATGAGCTTGGGTTCTTTTCATCACTGTCTCAAACAAGTCTGAGTTACAAAGTTGCGCCATGTGTCTTTTCGTAATCTATTTTTTCACCGGTGAACTCTTCATGTTCGCATCTTAAATCGCTTGATCATAAATGTTCCTGATTTGTAGCCCATATATAAACCCTATATATGTGATTCTCATCTTTGATGAACCCAATCAGCATCTCCATAAAACTCATTGATTCCTCTTAGATTTAACCAACTTCTAGAAAATGTTTCTCTCTGTCTCTCCAATTCGTCAAACCGGCGTCTCGGCATCCGTCACTCAACCTTCGAATCTCTCCGTCTTGGTCGTAGTAGTCAGAGCATAGTCTCTGGCTTCCTCGCTTCTGGGATTCCCTGAACTTCAAGAAAGACATAGAGTTTGTGGAAATCACGGTTCTCTTCCTTGATGAAAAGGTAAGTTAATCTTTGATCTATAACACTTATTTAACATAATTATTTTAATTTATTTTCTGATTCTTTGTTGAATAATATTATTTGTAGATTCCGTGATTCATGGGTTTACTCCTGTCGGATGTGCTAATCATTACATGCCATCTTTGAAAGCTGGTTTCATTGTGAAAGTCGATCGTTTTGAGGTTTCTAGGTGCTCAAGCATGTACAAGATAACTATCATCCATTCCTCATTCGTTTCATCACACTAACCATTATTGATGAAGTCATCACGGGTGCTCCTGAGATCAATCTTCAGTCAAGATTAGACTGTTCGACAATCTCCAAGTGATTGCGAACACAAACCTAGAACTCCCAGGTATATTATCATATTGCATCTGAGTTTATATTATGTTTTGATATCATAACTGATATTTAAACTTACAGATGTGGTTGGACAAATCCATTCTGTCCAGGGCTCTGGCCTCACCAAAGAAACAACTCGAGTTGTTATCCGTCTTCTCATTGATCCGTAAGAAACAATCAACACATAATTCCGTTTATATTACTGTCTATATTGTGCTAACATCAATAATCAGAAATATTTCATACCCAAGATTTGTGGTCTTCTATTTATCTCTCTTACTTATCAATCTAATTTTACACAAATCTTTACTTTACTGTTTAAAAGAAACCACAATAACCCAAACAATCAAAACACCAAAAACTAGAATCCCAATAAAGACGAATCATTAATGATCCCCTCTCTTTTTATCTAATCTCACAAATAAACTTCAAAACAAATATACCAAACCAATCAACTCAACTAAAACTCAACGACACATACATTGATCCAGTTAAACAAATATAAATTACACTGCCAAATATTTAACAATTTACAAACTTACTTTCACAGATGCTTACGAAGAAGACGAAGAACCAAGATTAGTGAAATTACCTAAACAAAAAAAACAGAGTAAGTTACAAACTCTGATAAATACAACTAAAAATGATTTTTATTTACATATTACCCATCAAATAAAAGAGAAACAAACACAGCCACACCAGAAGATACAAGAGACAATCCCAACAGACACAAATGCGGCAACAACATCTCCACCTGCTCACTCCTCTTGTTTTGTAAAAATAGCTTATATGCTCAATGTCAACATGCCAACGCTATTGTCTTCTTATGAGAAATACATATATTCGTTTAAAACCCATTAAGACCCAAATACTAATTGTCACTCATTTTATAGTTATTTCTACAAGTCTTCATATATTTGTTTTAAAGGTCCGGTAAAAACAACAAGTTTAAAAGTAAAAAAACATATAACCAACATAATAAGAATAAAAAAAATTATTACTTAATACACACAACTTACACAACTAAACTAGAGAAAAAATATCCAGAAACAAAAAGTACTCTCAACAACCTTAATATAATTTATGTAATCTCAACAGTACAAGTAACAAATTAAAAAGACAAACAAACAATAAGTCTCAGTGACACAGTAAGCAACACCACGAACTATATCATTCACATTACTAACACAGTTTAGTCCTTCATGAGTGGAGAACAGTGCATACACAGTACATCATCACAACTCTAACCCTATAACAATAAAAAACTTAAAAAACAATGATCAACCCGAAACGTAAAATTCACAGCTACAATAACCTTAACAAATATTGAGAAGAAACAAGAAATATGTCTAAAACCCCGCGCTTGCGCGGAGGCAATGCCAGTAGTTGTACTAAGAGTATAATACTTTCAGTAAAATGGTTCTATTTTGAGGAGAGAAGTGGTTATGAAGATGGATGGCTTCACACTGGAGATATATGCATGTGGCTTCCGGGAGGACGTCTACAGATTATTGACAGGTGCTTTAATTGTTATCCACTGTTTCACTAGTAACTATAAATGTGTTGGTTCACAAACACTAACTCCTCTTCTTTATTTAAACCGAGAATCATCTTAGTAAACTTTCCTCAATTCCTTGAATAGGAAGAAGAACATCTTCATGTAATCAGTCCTTGTATTGTGTATCTTGTGAGTAGACTACTTGTGTGATATGTTTTCTTTATAAGTTGTGCCTTTTACTTCATGTTTTTTTTTATAAGTCTAAACGAGCAAAACAAAACAACAACAACACGAGAGAGAGATTCGACCAAATTGTTTCTTCTCCTTATTGTTTTCTTTATAAGTTGTACCGAGCAAAACAAAACAACAACAACACGAGGGAGAGATACTCGATATTGTTTCTTCACATCTTTAAGCATTTCCAAAGCTTTAAGAATTTGTTCTTCACATATCTTTCAACTAATCAGTTTTTTCTCGTTTACCAATTTGTATTTGTATTTTTAATATACTTTTATGTCATTTTTATCAAAAAAAATTATGTATGCTTTTATTTTAAATCATTCAACTTTAAAAATTAAAAATTAAAAAAAAAATTAAGAACCCCTATGAGGTTCTCTCATTGGAAAGAAAAGAAATTAATTACACTAACAAAAGTTCTTAACTTTTCAAATTACTAAATTAACTACTAATTTATTGTCCATTAGAGTCTCTTACCAATCGACTTATTGATGCGGCCACCATTTTTCAGTAAATTTTTAGTAATCAATAATCAAACCAAAATGTTCAAAAAAGTAGTTAAATAAAAATATATAGTTGGATATTTCGTTGACGCCTAGAACGTTGTATATAAAAAACCATATGATTGTATAACTCTCTTATTGTGAAAAAAGTAAATTAAAAAATAGAGTTTCTCTAAGAACATACTCTCACCTTTTCCAACCACTAAAGCAATACTGAAGAAACAAAATGAAACTGGAGCTAGTCCTCATACCATCAGCTAGTCACGGCCACCTGCCGCCATTCGTTGAGTTATCTAAGCTCCTCGTCGACGGCCATGACGATCTCTCCATCACCGTCATCGTCATCCCTCCCAGACAAGAACTCCGTACGCCAAGCCTTTCCTCCTACATCTCCTCTCTCTCCACTATGCCTAGAGACCGCATACGCTTCATCTTCCTATCCGACGCCGATAGGTTAAACTCTCCTAACACCGAGCCGGATTTCCGTTCATACTCGGAGAGGTATAAACCGGCGGTGAAAGCCACGGTAGCTAAACTTAATGACCCGGCCCGACCGGATTTGAGTAAGCTTGTTGGGTTCGTGGTGGACATGTTCTGCACGCAAATGATCGATGTTGCAAACGAGTTCAACGTCCCAAGTTACTTGTTCTATCCTTCCAGTGCAGCGTTTCTTGGTTTGCAGGTTCACATGCAATATCTTTGCGACGTTGAAAAGTACGACGTGGGCGAGTTGAGAGACTCGGACGCTGAGTTGGAAGTCCCGTTTCTGACTCGCTCTTTACCGGCGAAGTGCGTCCCCTCCGTGATGTTAAACAAGGAGTGGTTATCCGTTGTTTTGAGCCACGCCAGAAGGTTCCAAGAAACAAAGGGTGTTTTGATAGATACGTTTGCTGAGCTGGAGCCTCAAGCTGTGAAGTTCATCTCTGGTGGAGATAGCTCTCTTCCTGAGGTGTATGCAGTTGGACCGGTTGGTCTAGGTTCGGTCGACGATAACCAAACGGATGAGGTTCTACGGTGGCTCCATGACCAGCCGTACCGATCCGTTGTGTTCCTATGCTTTGGAAGCATGGGAGGTTTCAGTGAGGAACAAGCTAAAGAGATATCAATCGCCCTTGAAAGAAGTGACTATCGTTTCATTTGGTGTCTTCGCCGTGCTGCACCAACGGGACCTCCCAGAGAGTTCGCAAATCTTGAAGAGGTTCTCCCGGAGGGGTTTCTAGACCGGACAGCGGAGATAGGGAAGGTTATAAGTTGGGCTCCACAGAGGGCCGTCCTGGCGAGTCCAGCCGTTGGGGGATTTGTGTCCCACTGTGGTTGGAACTCGATACTCGAAAGTGTATGGTTCGGAGTTCCAGTTGCCACGTGGCCGCTTTATGCTGAGCAACAGCTGAACGCATTCGAGATGGTGGAGGAGATGGGGCTGGCCGTGGAGATTAGGAATCATTTTCAAGGAGAATATATGGCTGCGGCGGAGACAAATAGGGAGTTGATAACAGCGGAGGAGATAGAGAGAAGAATCGGGTGCTTGATGAAGCAGGATAGCGACGTGAGAGATAGAGTGAAGAAGATGAGTGAGAAGAGTCACGTGGCAGTTATGGACGGTGGATCTTCCCACCATGCTCTTGTAAGGTTTATTCAAGACGTCACTGACAATATATCTTCTGAATCTTGTGGTTAACGTTCCAAAGAGAATGCTTCGCATAATCTCCAGCAAGACAATAGTAACACTTTGTTTGTGATATACATGAAATCCCATTTAATTATACATGTTGGATAAGTGAAATCTTGAATTCTTATAGGTCTTATTTTATTTGGCTACCATTCTAGTTGTGTATCTTAGTTATGGAAACACATGCTATTTTTCTTATGATTACTAGTTGAAAATTCAGGTAGAAATTATTACAACATTTTGAAAATATCAAGTTCTTTTTTGGCATGCTCAGATCAATAATTGTAAAGAGGGAAAGTGGAAGACGTTTCTTCCATGGGTTAGTTATCGTATGTGGACAGAAATGGGTCTGCATACGTCGTCTCTTATCCCATGTAATGTACGATATTCTAAGAAACAAGAATGGAGATGCCAAAAAAATATATGTATTCAATTGACCAAATGTAAATGTAATATGGAAATGTAGATTGTTATCAGTTCAAAGAAAAAAATGTAGTTTTTTTTTTGCCATCTTAATATATTATTAAGGCCCAAAAAGCCAATAAAAATACAAGCACTAGATACATACTAAATCCCAAAGACCAAAACCCATAAACAAAGACCATAAAGGCCCACCAGGCCGCACACAAATCCCTAGCCCAAAAAAGAAAGAAGAGATGGTGATCCACTTCCACCGCTCTCCGCCAAACGTGTCGAAGACCTACACACCAAAGAGACGCATGGCGAAGGAATGAATTGTCCCCATCTCTACCGACTGGGAATAGCCGTCGGGACCGCAGACCGTCACTCCACCGGAAACACGAGCCACCAACATCATCCACGACTTAAAGCTGTCACTGGAACAGACAAAGCACTTTACCACCGGAATCCACCGGGACACTAACCACAACCACCGAAAACCACCTCCAACGATTGTATTGGAGATATAGGAATTCGATATCTTCCACACTTGCGCCAGAGCTTTGGAGAGCATCAATTGATTGAATCAATATCTCATCCAAACTCGGCCATCAAAAACGAGAACAGAACGTTTCACACAGCTCGAACACTTCCAAGGGAACGATAGCCGGCGACCTCCACCTAAGAAGAAACGGTGCAGCTCCAGAGTCCAAAGCCAGATATCCATCGAACGGGAGATGCGATACTGGAAACAAATACGGACAAAAAAAAATGTAGTTTATTATCCCATGGACTACATTCGGAGGAAGCAAAAAGAAAAAAAAACTAAAAAAGTATAAAGATACTTAAAAGCATGTTACTTACTTCCATTCCGTTACTTCCGTTTTGTTATGATAAAAAAATTAGAAAAAAATCGTTTCATCTTTCTATGTTCTTATGAAATTTTAATTTGTTAATAATAAACAATTGTTAACTTCAAAAGTATTAGTTAAGTTTGTAGAATTATTATTGGTTTAAAATTATTAAAAATTGATAAATGGAAAAATTGGTACAATTGTGATGAAAAAAATAATATGTGAAAATATTTAAAATTTTATATTTTTTAAAAAAAGTAATATATTTATAGATATTATGCATGTTTTTATAGATATTATGCATATTAATTATGAAAAAACTAGCGATTGGTCAAACCACTCATCTCATTTTTTTGTGGTAAATGTTAAAGCAACATTATTGGACAATATTTCCAAATAAGTATCTGTCAGGAATTATTGGACAATGTTAAAGCAACATTATTGGACATAAATTAATATTTTGAAAATGGATCCAAATATTAATTTGGTATAGTTACTGGTTGGTAGGTGAGACCAATTTAGCTGGTTCAACTGGATTTTCATTTTTAATTGTATATACAGTATATAATTATATTTATAAAATCTTTAATATCATAAGATATCTTTTATGAACTAAATAAGCAACTAGATATTTAATAATACTAAATAGAATAAAACATATTCATATTGAAAACAATGTTTGTTTGATAATGATAAAATATCAAGATTTTATTTGTAATATTGTTGATTCTTAAAAGGAAAATTTGATCTGTTGGGATTGTAAAATTTCGTGTCCAACTCTTTATTATCCGATTAGTACGATATTGTCCACTTTGGGCCTAAGAGGCTGGTCCGCATGGATTAACTTTTGGGCTTCTTCCCAAAAGGCCTCGTATTAATTAGAGTTGAACATCTTTTTATATATTAGACACTATTTGTCTAATTCTCCATGTGGGACTTAGTTTGTTTATATCACATTCTCCCCATCAAACTAAGGATCACATTCATCTCGTGTCCTACAACTTGACTTCCAGGATCTTTTGACTTGATCTATGCCACACACACCTCCCAATCCTAGCTCGATGGGTTCCGTTCCTACTCGAAGGGTATTTTGGTCTTCTTGCAGATTTCTCGTCAACCGCTCTGATACCAATTGTTGGGATTGTAAAATCCCGTGTCCAACTCTTTATTATCCGATTAGTACGATATTGTCCACTTTGGGCCTAAGAGGCTGGTCCGCATGGATTTACTTTTGGGCTCCTTCCCAAAAGGCCTCGTACTAATTAGAGTTGGACATCTCTTTATATATTAGACACTCCTTGTCTAATTCTCCAATGTGAGACTTAGTTTGTTTATATCACATGATCCAATAACCAAAAAACCTATATTTCACCAACTAACCATATCACTTCCTTTCTTCTTCTTTCTTTTCCCATCTCTCCTTGTAGCTTTTTACTAAAAATTCAATATTTCCCTCCAATATAGTCATTCATCAAATTAACCCTTCTTAAAATCCTATCACCTTTTTTGTCTGAGACATCTTGTTTTACACACATACAAAACAAATGTCTATCTTAAAATCAATTCATTTTTTTCCACTATCCAAAACATAAAGTGTGAAAACAATGTATGCTAATAAACATAAAGTAAATGAATAAAATGGCACGGTTGACTAAATTAATAAATCCCCTTATATATTAATTGAAAAACATTTGAAAAGATTTAACCTCAATTTTGTATTAATTAAAAAAGACCACTTTCTTATGTGACACTTCTAAATGCCTTCTAAATCTTTTTTCTAAGAATTCTAGAGTACATAATATAAACTACAGTTTAATCTAACAGTATCCCATTTTTCCATAATTATATAACACTAGAGAACATTATATTAACCTAAAATATAAGAAGTGTGTATTATTTCCTTAAATAAAAGTTACAGAATTACCTAATATGATTTACATATATATGACAATTAATGATTATGAATAATAAAGATTTGATAAAAAAATTTGCATCCTTCATCATTTTCCTTTAATTTTATATTATTAAAAAAAATTAAACAACCACATTAACCATATAATAAAAAAATTAGATTTTTTCTTATATGTTATATTTTGAATTTTTTAAAACGACTTTAAATTACAAAAATGTAAGTTTTCCTTAAGTA
>NC_027751.1:44481091-44481504 GCF_000695525.1 Brassica oleracea var. oleracea | reverse complement strand
TTTTTTCAAGAATGTGTTCGATGGAAAAAATAAGGTTTTTATATCATAATTTGTTTAATGTCCACTAGAGAACATTATATTAACTTAAAATATAAGAAGTGTGTATTATTTCCTTAAATAAAAGCTACGAAATATGGCAATTAATTATTATGAAAAATAAAGATTTGATAACAATTTTTGCATCCTTCTTCATTTTTGTTTAATTTTATATTATTAAAAAAAAACTAAACAATCACATGAACCATATAATAAAAAATTAGATTTTTTTCTTATATGTTATATTTTGAATTTTTTAAAACGACTTTAAATTACAAAAATGTAAGTTTTCCTTAAGTATACGACTAAAACATTAAAATGACATGTATCAATTCGATGGTTGATTTGAAAGCTTTCAAAATCATATGGAAGATAAA
>NC_027751.1:44470952-44481069 GCF_000695525.1 Brassica oleracea var. oleracea | reverse complement strand
TTTAAATTACAAAAATGTAAGATTTTCCTTAAGTATACGATAAAAACATTAAAATGACATGTATCAATTCGATGGTTGATTTGAAAGCTTTCAAAACCATATGGAAGATAAAAGTCAAAATAATTCAACTCTGGAAACAATATTGTTCACTTTTTTCAAGAATTTGTTCGATGGAAAAAATAAGGTTTTTATGTCATAATTTGTTTAATGTCCAATCCGATCAACCCATGATATATTAATTATAGTTTTGTTCCATAATTTTTAATAAAAATTGATCCGATCCATCGGAAAGAAATTATATAATAACAACAAAATATATTGTATATGTATAAATAAAATGATCAAATATATAAAAAAAATTATCGATAATATATACAAATAAACTCACCCTGCTCAAAGCGCATTTCTTATACTAGTATCAATATATAGTAAGAGTATATGAAATTGAATTTCATCATCATGTTAAGAGTATGTGAAATTGAATTTACATCGTAAACTGTTCAAAGTGGAAACAAACCAATTAAAAACATTTAACATTGACTACCATTTAATATATCGATTATGAGTAAATTTTGAAAACTTCTTTTTAGATTGATCTGCATCACCGGTTTTATTGGTTTTTGGACGATTTTAACGGTTTATCTCAAATCTGAAGTTTGGATATAATCGGACTCAGCTCGTCGGACCGGTTCGACCATCAATCTAGTTCAGTGCAGTTTTCGAAACATTGACATAGACACACAATATATATATATATATATATATATATATATAAACAAACAAACTGAGAATGGAGAGTGTTGGCCACCTTCGGTCACAGTCACAACATCATTTCAACTTTGTCATTTTAAAGAGATATACCTGTGGTGGATCCCTTTAAGCCAAAGAACTAAATACCATTTTTCTCATCATATATGACCAAACCAAAACCATCTGTGACCACTCAAAGATGGTACAACACACACGCACACATGTAGAGACATGCATATTTATAAAGGAACGTAAAAGGGGTCTACCATTCACGAGCGTTGAAAGGGTCATTATCTACCTATCTGTTGGCCCCATCAGTCGGCCCTAGGAAAAGATCCGCAAACTAGGTCCATCCACTAGCAAGTAAGGAGGTTGCCAGTTCGACGGAGAAAAAGTCAAGGGAAGATCCCGAGATCGCGAGATCAGGGGAAACAAGAAAGAGGATAAAAGGAGAGAAGAGAAAGGACACACGTGAAGCCCTTGAGACTAATACTAAACATCGACCTCGACCTCGACCTCAAGTTCTCTCCTTCTGATACTTTGTATTTGATCCTTATTTCTTTACGGTTGTATTCCGATCTCATTCAGTCATTGTATTCAATCAAACCTTATCAATAAAAGTTCATTTTTGTCAACCGAATTCGAATTACAGCGTTGTATTCTGAGGATATCGTTGCTCACATTATTTCTTCTCTAATATTTACAAAACAATCACTACCAAATACTTACTTTTGGTTTTAGGATCCACACTATCCTTGTCACGAGATATTCTCAAACACTCTTTGAATGAAGTTCTTCAGAGCAGTTTAAGATGAGCCACCATCCATCCTGCATGGCATTTGTCACTCATCTCCTTCACTCTCTTCCTCACATAGCTATTCTGCTTCATCAAACACGTGATTGCTCTCT
This sequence comes from Brassica oleracea var. oleracea, assembly GCF_000695525.1. Taxonomy (NCBI): domain Eukaryota; kingdom Viridiplantae; phylum Streptophyta; class Magnoliopsida; order Brassicales; family Brassicaceae; genus Brassica; species Brassica oleracea. Next base: position 44,479,410 of record NC_027751.1, on the reverse strand, counting down.
CTATCTCTTCCGCCGTTACTACCTCCACGGAACAATAGTTGCGCCAATAGTTCCTTATCTCTACGGCTAGTCCAAGTTCTTCCACCATCTCAAAAGCATTGAACTTCTGCTCAGGGTACAGCGGCCACACTGCGGTTGGAACGCCGAACCATAGACTCTCCAGCGTCGAGTTTCACCCACAGTGAGTGACAAAACCACCAACTGCAGGCTTAGCAAGCAGGAAAACATGTGGGGCCTAACCGATCACTTTCTCTATCAGCTTAATCCGATCACCCTTCCGGGAGAACTTCTTCCAGATTTGTGAACTCTCCGGGCAGACATGCTCGATGGATAGACCAGAGAAAAGAGCGCGAGGGCGATCTCTCTTGCTTGTTTCTCACTGAAGCCACCATGAAAACAGAGGAACACTACCGATCTAGGCGGTTGCTGGTCGAGCCATTCTAAAATGTCTGACCCTTTGTTATCTTCCTTGGAGGTGAGGTCTAAAAGCAGCCCCACTGGATAAGCAGGAGGAGTATCACCACCATTGAGAACTCACAACGTATAAGGCTCAAGCTCAGCAGTGGTATTTACCAAAATTGCTTCATCTCTCCAATTCTCAAAATCTTAGGAGGGGTTATTGGGAGATGAATTTGTGTAGAGTTTGTGAATTTTAAGAATTTATTGTTATTGGTTATTGATTTCAAAAATTTTAGTAGAATCCATTATTATTGGTTTAAAAATTTTCAAAATCTATTCAAATCTCTTGTTATTCAAAAAATTTAGTTATTATTGATTCTCTAATTCTAACTAAATCTAGTGTTATTGGGAGATGAATTCTATTCATTTTTACTCATAAGACTCAACTTTCAAAATATCATATGTATCCATGTGATTTTCAAAATTCTTGTGATAAAAATACTAGAAAACAAAATAATTATTCTTACCAAATATAATTTAAGTTTCAAATTTTTTTTTCGAATTTCAAAAATAAAATTTGAAAAAATATTTTTTTTAAATAGAAAAATTATAAAAATTATAAAAATGTTCGAATTTGAAAAAAAAAATATATAAAAACAACTTTTTTATTTTTTATTATTTATACATCTATATCGTAAGGGGTAAAATAGTATTTTCCATTTTTAATGAAACTTCTTTTGCTCATTTTCTTTTTTTTAATGCTCTTTTTGTGACAAAATCTTTTAAAATAGATGTTTAAGAAAATTGTTCAATTTTGTATGTATCAGTATTATTTTCTTTTTAATAGCAAAAAATAAATAATCATGCTATATGCTTTAGAAAATAAATATATTTCTATTTATTTTACAAAAAAATGATAGAATAGAGGTAATACAAATTCATGAAAATCTATATCAATCTAAAAAAGTTATGATCAAATTTCATTAGTCAATGTATATAAATTTTCACAATCAACATAACTTTTTTAAATCTATCAACTCTCATAATTCACGAACTCTACACAAATTCATCTCCCAATAACCCCCCCTGATTATTTTCCGGTCATTGAGTTATTAGATTCTCACAAACACTAACTTTAATAGATTTATAGAATTAATATTAAAATATAAACTTTTTGAATAACAAATGATTTTGTATAGATTTATAAAATCATCTTCTCAATAACACTACATTTTAGTGAAAATGTGAGAATCTATAAACCACTCTTTAAATTCAAAGAATTTTTATAAATGTAACTCCCACTAACACTCCCTTCAAATTAAATTATAATGTGTTGGAGCTTCTGCTCTCAGCACCAAGACATGGGAAGTCGTTAGGTAAACCACTCTCTTCACTGCATCTTCCTTGGCTGCATCAACGCTTTCCTCCTCGTGGATCCTCAAATGGTTGGAGGAATATAATGAATGATGGCTTGATCTTCCTGAATAATGTTTGTCCTCGGGTGTATTCTTCCTTTTAATTCTTTTCTTCCTGGTTCAATGTATTGGATATGATTTATTTTGTAATATGTAAAATCATAGCTTTAGTCTTTGTTTGTCTCCGAGGACTTGTTTCTCCGTACGTTCCCGTAGCATCCGAGAGTTTAGTGACTCGCCTGCTTTAGTGTTTAATCCTTGTGTAATCCTTGTTTAATGTTAATCTAATCTTCCAGTGTTAAAAAAAATGTTATACAAGGACCACCAAATTAACGAGATGGGTCTGTATATTGTAATACTGAGCGGGCCGGCCCTTGTATGAATTAGAAAATTGTAATGGTCCAAAGCCATATGGCAGACGCTTTTGCTTAAACAAGCTGTGTCGTTTTCCTCGCAGAGATGAACAGACCATACCGTTTTCAGATATTAATGCTGCGTTCCCCAATGAACTAATTTTGTCGTCTACCGAGTTATCAAGGGATAAAGAAAGGTTCTTGTAGTTCGAGACAAACGACGTCGCTCTCGACCAATGAACTGGAAGCAATCACGTGCGTTCACGCCACGGAGTCGTACACGAAAGCTCATCTCTCCACGTGGAACACGACGGTGAAACAGCCACGCGTGAACTCTTAGGACCACTTTTTATAGTTTTTGTCTTTTTCTAGGTAAGGATGAATTTTCTTACGGTTCGGACGAGTGAACATCAGAACATGAACCCACCTCCCATCTCATCGTACAATACTTTGTCGTATCTCTTGGGACCTTTTTATCTACATTCACAGTTTTTTACCCTCTTGTCTTGGTTTAATGATAGTGACATGTGTTACTGGCATCAAGATTACGTGACCATATGAATGAGTAACACGTGTCAAGATAATGTTTTCCCAGTCCCTTCAAACAAATCTATTGCTCGTTTCCATAAATGTATTAGCTTGAAATTCTCTTTTTTTCCTTGTAAATGCTTTGAGCATTTTCGATATGAAATTTTTTTGTTCTAAAACAGAATAAAATAAAAGGGTTCTGACCGTATTCTATTTTCGTTCCACAGCAGAGTGATAAACAAATAAAAAATAAATTACTTTATTTATGAAATAAATCTATCTTTTATTATGTTATATAATAAAAAATAGTGTAAAATTAGATAATTTTTATTTTATTCTATTTTAAAATAAAAAATAAATAACATTGAAGATACCTTATAAATTTTTTTAAAACTTTAGCATCAATATTCGGTGACATAAAAAACATTTATATCCTTCTTAAATCTACTTATGAATTAGAATAGTGGTTGGTATAGCTTATTTGGTTAAGGTGCACCCACACATCTCACGAAGAACATGAGTTTTTTTTTTAACTCATGAATTAGACAACTATTTGAATTTATAAACAGTAAATTAAAGTATCTCTCAAGAATCTGATATAAGATAATCAAGGCTCCAATCCAAAATTTATTATAATTTGTTTCTAAAAATATAGAAATGAAAAAGAAATCCAAACCAATGAAATGAAAAATATGAAAATATTTTATAAATTTTATTCTAATTATTAGATATATTTTAAAATATATTTACCATATTAAACACATGAAAATATATATTATAAAATAAATAAAAATAAAAAGTGTGGAATTTTAATAAGATGAAATACTTTTTTTAGAAAAAAGGAGTTAGTTCCGCTCTGATTCTATTATTTAAATACACAGTAAAAAAATTTGATTGGTCGTATTTAAAGCAATATTAACAAATTAAAATCTTCGATCTTCTTAAAAAATTACTTATGAAAAAGGTTAAACATTGACTCACGAACAAGCTAAGTATTGAGTACGTGATTGGTTTTGGTGGCTCGAATAGAAGCTGACGCCCCTTTGTTCATGATATATAACGACGAAATTTCGAAGAAAAGTTAAAACAATTCCGGTCTACTAACACATGATTCAAATATTTACACTAATATTATTATAACCAAAAATTATACCTCCCTTGGTTTCCGCGCAGAACAAAAACTTTTTGACAGTCATCGTTTCGTTTGGATAAATCACAAAAGAAAAACTTCTACGAAATTTACAAGGGTAGTTAAGTAATTAGTGAGTCATCCATTGACATTGCCTTCTATATAAAATGGAGCAAACCATGAAACAATAGAGAGTTAAACCAATATCTTCTTCTTCATCATCTTCTTCCTTCTCAAATGGCGACGAGCAAATGCTACTACCCCCGGCCAAGCCACCGATTCTTCTCCACCGACCAACACGTCTCTTCTCCTTCCGACTTCGAGCTCGACGAGTGGGACCTCTTCAACACCGGTTCAGATTCTGCTTCCGGTTTCACCTTCAGTGACCTTACAATCACCTCCGATCGAACCGGAGCTAACCGGAAGCCTCGCGGTGGTTCGGTTTCGGAGAAATTTGCCGGTTCAGCTGCGTCTTCTCTCCCGGTCAACGTGCCTGACTGGTCCAAGATCCTCGGGGAAGAGAGTCCACGGAGGCAGACTTCGAACGAGGAATACGACGGTGACGAAGTTGCTGCATGCGGTGGAGAGACACGGCGGGTGCCGCCGCATGAGTTGCTTGCGAGCCGGAGGATGGCTTCGTTTTCGGTTCACGAAGGTGCTGGGAGGACGTTGAAAGGGAGAGATCTGAGTAGGGTGCGAAATACTATTTTCAAAATTAGAGGGATCGAAGATTAAACTGTTTTAAATATGGGGGGTTGCAAATTGAAGAAATTGTAATGGGTGGAGTTTTTTTTAAATTGTTTTTTTTTTTGTACCTTCGCTTGTTTTACTGTTGCGGCTAAGAATCTCGACAACTAGTGATTATTATAAAGAGACTTGTTAATTTAAGATTGTATTGAAGTTTTGGGACACCAGATATGGAATCGACTCTGTATTTCTTTTATTTAGTTATCTTTTACATTTCGTCAACTTATTTCATTTTTATAGTCCTTAATTAGATTCTCCTCTCCACTTATTTATTTGAAGAACATATTAAACAAAGGATTAAGCTAATTATTGGTTAATCATGTGGCATGGATTGTGATTATCTGTAGAACGAGAGACATGGTGCGTTGTCTTTAATTATACAGCGTAGGTCGGCATATGTTCCTTTCTATTCTCTTATGGACTAATTTAATTATGTGATTATAACAGATGAGAGTACTCGACCGGTAGTTAAACATTTAAAGAATGTGAAATATAAAAAAATGACACGTCTCATTTTCAAGGTCACTTTTTAAAGTCATTATCTACTAATTTCTAGGTTTATCCTTAATTAATTAAAGGAGTGCATCCAACTATTCGCAATTATATAGTATATACAAAGTTTTGCGCTAGCTTAAACACAGATCTGGTGGGTGTTCATTCTATATGAATCTTTTTGTTTCATAGCAAGACGACTTAAATCTTTTTTTTTTGAGAAAAAGACGACTTAATTTTATGATGTTATAGTTATGATTATCTTCTGAGAGCATGTACTATTTTATTTCCTAGATGTTTCGAAATGGTAGTCGTTTAGAAGAAATTTTATGTTTCGATAGGTGGTAATAGCATGTAATATATATATATATATATATATATATATATATATATATATATTCATTTAAAAAATTAAGTTATTGTTCAAAGTTTTTATCAAAAAAAAAAGTTGGAGAAATTTCATGTTTACCATTTTGTTTGTACTATATTCATGTTTATCTTCGTTAAAGAAACATTTCAAAAATATATTCTTTTTTAAAAGGTAAAAGACTCTTTCCTTTTATTCTATATATAATAAATATTCTTTTTATGTTTTCGAATTATACTTCGATCAGATTTTTACTTTTTTATAACTTTTTTCAAATTTTTTTTGAAATTCATAAATTCTTTTTGAAACTATGTTTAAAAAAATTTAAATTTTTTAAAAATATTTATTTATATATTTATTAGAACCCTAAACTTCACATTCCGAATAGTTGACCCTAGGGTTATAAAAGTATTTTTCCTCTTCAAAAGCGAGAATAAAAGTGGTTAAGATAAACATGAAAACTGAAAATTTTGGAAATTTTCCAAAAAATTGTTCAAAGTAAATTTCGAAATTAAAATATATATGTATTTTATATGGTATATATTTTAAATTAAAAAAATATATATTTTAATATTAATAATTAATTAACTAGGTTTTTTACTTATACGATTTTGTAATCATTTGTATTTTTTCATAATAAAAATTTTAAAACATGATTCACAAAATTTGAATACGAAACTTTTAACAGTTTTAGTAATTTATAGTCGTTTTTAAAAATTCAAAATGTAGCATATACAGAAAAAACTAAATTTTTAGTATATGGTTAATGTGGTTGTTTAATTTATTTTAATAGTTTAAAATTAAACAAATATGATAGAAGATGCACTATTTTTTATCAAATCTTTATTATTCAAAATCATTAATTGTCATATATACTTTACCCATATTAGAAAATTCTGTAATTTTTATTTAAGGAAATAATAAAGAACATTAATAAAAAATTTATGGTTAGTTTGATAAAAACTTATTATATAATTAGATGAACCAACATATTTCTTTAATGATTCTAATAATCATTATAATGATGACACGTGTCTACCAAAAGAAGTTGTAATGTTTCTCAATTAATATATAGAAGATGTTCACACTATTCAAGATAAAAGTTAATGTTATTTAAAATTTGTAATCAATTATAAAATATTTCTTTTTTTATTGGTTGAAGTCCTTTTATCTAATGTTACTTTTATGTAACTAAGATAAATTGCATAAAAATTTATATTTTTTAATCTTTGTGAAAAAACCTTAAACACCACTTAAAGTGATACAGAGGGAGTAGTTGTTAAAATATTATGAAAATATGAAAATGAATTTAAAACAATATTTTTTTGGATCAAAATGTTTATATTATATAAAAAACAATATGACTAATTAACTATGATTTTAGTTGAATATGATAGTATTACGTTTTTTCTTTCTTTTTGATTCATATTTTCTTATTTGTGTTGTTGCAATTTAAATTGAAAATATGATCTGTTCTTCAATCACATAGGATTATGCTTCAAATAAGTCTTAAGTCATATATAAGATCATTGTGAATATTCTATAATAGTCATTATAGATATTTGATGACAAAACCATTGCATGTTCGTTACAAATATGCTGATATGGCTGAAGTAAGTCACGTCAACGTATTTCATTTGTATAGTCCTTGATTTGATTCTTCAACGAGGGCTAAACAAAGGATTAAGCTAATTATTGGTTATCATAAGGAATCGATCGATTATTTATAGAATGAGACATGGTGCGTTGTCTTTAATAATACAAAACTGGTCCGCATATGTTCCTCTCTCTTTACTTACCTACTAACCCAGTCATGTTTGATTAAGAAATACGAGGGTATTTGACCGGTAATCAAACCATTTAAAAATGAAATTTTGAAACCTGATACAAAAAACAACACGTCCATTTTCTAGGTCATTTTTCTACCAATTAAAAAATGAGGTGCCCCGATATCTGATTTGGCTGGTTTATAATTAATCAAGGGAGGGATTCAATAATTCGTAATTTGTTGTAATTAGAGAGTTTAGAGACTGAATATTTATGTGTTATTATTAATGAACAAAGGGGTTCCTTATATAAAGATTACAATATAAACATAAAAGGAAAGTGTACATATCCTTATCCAAGAGAAAATAGGAAAACTACTAAAACATAGGAAAAAGAAATTATCTATATCCTAAGTCGGCTAAGGCTTTGGCCGACTCTCCCTCCTCCTTGCGGCCGCGGTTGGGCTTGATATGGCCGACGGGCTTTCTCCTCTTGTCTTGGTTAATGGCAATCCACTCCATGATTTATAACTCTCCTCCTTGGATGTCATAACCATACATGATTTGTAGTACGCTTCATGTTGCCTCATTAAAACCTTATCAGGAAAACCCAGTGGGACAAAACCATGATGAAGTAAAAAGAGTACAACACGCACTACTCCCCCTGATGTGAACCTTAGCGCAGGTTCTACATTCTACGCATCTTGCGTGATATTTCCTGTATGTATAGGATGGGAAGTAATCGGCCAGTTTTCATTACTAAGCCGTAACTAGACCACTTCGACCTCATAGGTCGTTTCTTATGTCTTTTGACATCGAGTGTCCCGGTAAAGCATATGTGATAAGCAATGTGAATCACATTGTCCTCGGAGATCACTATTGGGTCTTTGCAAATCATGTTTGCATATGTCCATAATCTAGACGTGATCGTCTACTCTTCTCTTTACTATGGTCGGATAAATCATGTACTCATGGACAATGTACTAAACATGGTTATCATGAACCTATGTCTCGGTGTATCTTCTATACACAGATGTATATCAATGGCTTTATAATTTTACCATACTATGGCTTATTGGCCAGAACATATTCATGATCTATACATATGGTCATCGATCTTTCTTGCTTTAGGCAATACCATATGTATCTATCTCGGAAATTGCAGTCCTTTATCCATCTCTTGATGGTGTCTCATGACCTCTGTTGCTGTGGATTATATCACACACTGAAATATATATTATTAGGTCATAGATCTCGGCTCT
>NC_027751.1:44469315-44470845 GCF_000695525.1 Brassica oleracea var. oleracea | reverse complement strand
ATTAAAAGCCTGACGCGTCTAGTAGAAGAGCCAGACGTTCTTTGCTGAAGAGCCGGACGCCCTTAGACGGACAGAGTCGGACATCTTTAGTTTGAAGGGCCGGGGCCGGACGCTTTTGGTCGGACACCCACATAGATTTATTCTATGCCTACTAACCTCTTTAAGGTTTACTATAATCACAAGGAATTTCAAATATATGGACTGTATTGGATTGTCTTTTATACAACTCCAAGATCAATAATCATGCGTAATCAATTTCATTTACATAATATATGCAGCTGTTTTATGTTTCAGTCCATGAATCAGCTTAGGAACGAAGCTATTCTTTCATCTTATCCAGTGATCCATATGCTGCTTACAACATCATTTGTATCTAATTTATTTCTTATGACAAGACCATTGTCAATTTCGAAAATCTGTAGCAGCATCCACCACATAGGAGTTTATCTCCTTATAATCTGTTCCTTTGATCTCTGTGAGTACCTTGTGTAACAAGCTATAATCTAATGTTGTTTTGTAGGAAGACATGAACACTCTTAGACCTCGTGATCATGTGCCTTCTCTCACGGTTTCTTTATCTCACAAGATCCATCTATTTCACTGGTTTATCAGATGGCGTTTCTGGATATGTATCTGGCCAATACGCCCATCTCTCTTTTAGATACTTTGAACCTCCACGTTTTATCTTTTCTAATCTCTATGATCTTTTATGATTGTGTGAGTACTCTTTCGTGGGTTGCGTTCATCTCTTTATGTTCAAGTGCTATAACTTTATATATCTTTATACAAATGTGTGTGTGTGTCGACACTTTCATGTGGTTCCATTATGTTCCAGACATGATCTGATCACTTTGAGATTTCATTATCCAGGACCTTTGCTACCTAGTAGCTTGGCGTCCCAAGACTACATGGTTTGGTACCTTAGATGTGTAGTTACGCAGCCTTTTCTCAATGTGTGGTATGGTTTCTCTTATAATCTCGGATCTGTATTCTATGCACCATTCTTTTCTATCCGAGATTCCTTTATCTTATGGAACACTTTGTCTATCTTGTATAGACTCTATAGCAACTTGATTATGTCTCTTCTAGGACATTCATTTGGTGCTAAGCTGGTTTTCTTTTCTTTTCTCGGGTCAGTGTCTGGCATCTCAATTAGCTTCTCAATTAGATAGCTTTGTATAATCTTTATTTGGACGTCTTAAATCATAATGTATAGTCCGAGGATCTTTGCCAAGACAATGATGGTTAAAACCATTCGTACTTTTAACATTCTTTATCCAGCTTATAATCTTTCTCCTTTAATATTCGGATTCATTTGTTTCATGTAATCTGTACCTGGCCACTCTTTGATCACCCATGTTTTGGCTCTCGGTCCTTTTGATTTCGTGGAGAAAATCTTATTTTTATATATTCTCAATCCTCTTCTGAGGTTCCATCTTTAGACGGCACATGTATGTATGTGGTGGTTTATTCAAAATCTCTTAAGATGGTGTATGTCTGGTTTTATGACCCGTATATAATCTGAGATGG
>NC_027751.1:44468207-44469282 GCF_000695525.1 Brassica oleracea var. oleracea | reverse complement strand
CATATTATCATTCTATACATGTAAAACATAATGTATCCAAACTTATAGACTTTAGAATCTTAGTCTTATAGATAATGGCTTACATGGCCGAACCTTTTATAGCTAATGACTTACTTGACCGAACCTTTATAGGTAATGGATTGTGTGCGGCCAAGTCACGGCCGAGCCGTTTATTCTCATGGTCTCTTTAGCCGGGTAATGGCCTCTTTGGTTTGGCCGTGATTATCATGGCCTCTACGGCCGAGGAATGGTCCTTTATGGCCGAGTAATGACATGGATTCATCCTGATCTATGTCAGTTTTATTTGTATCAGGATATCTCATCTCACTGCTCCTCTTTAGTACCTTGTCATTCTCAATCACCGTTAGGTAAGAGATCAGGTCATTGTAAGTGGTAGAACCTCTTTCTATGTAGATATGTTTTGACAACAAATCTTCTGGATGGAATGTGGAGTATGTCTTGAGAATAGACAATCATTATCTGTTACCTCTTCTCCACACATTCTCAGTTGGTACACGACCCTGGACAAGGCAAAGTGAACCTCGGCCACTAAAGTGAACCTCGGCCACTGTCTCAAAGTCTTGGTATCTGAGACTCATCCAATGGTGTCTGACCTTTGGTAATAACACCATTGTGTATCTGGACTTTAATTATGTCCAAAGGTCACGAGGATTCTTAATATGTAGATACTGATTTCTCAGTTCTTCAGTGAGATGATGGCTCATAACAGTTTATGGCTCTTAACTTTTCACTTTCAATTTCATCATTTCTTTCATTGATATATTTCCCGAGTCCTCTAGACTTCAGGGCAATTGAAGTGTTCATTTCCATTCTGGATAATATCTTCCAGGGAGATTTAGAATGACATAATCCATGAGATTAAATCTCGGCATCTGAAATCATATTATCAATCAATTCTTGATTTAGAGTTCTTGCAACCAATTCAAATAATCAGTGCATATGATTTCATAAGTCTCTCTATGATACTTGGATCACTCGGTCATGTTTTGTGATGCTTAGACTTCACGGCCATTATTTGATACAACGATCTTAAGGATCGGATCATGATGCAATC
>NC_027751.1:44460855-44467921 GCF_000695525.1 Brassica oleracea var. oleracea | reverse complement strand
AGTCAGATGAATCTCTAGTTGCACACGGACGCGAGCTGGCTCCTTATCGGGTCGCAAGCTGGGACAGAACGCGAGCTGTCTGGAACGTCTTGCGTCTGGTCACGGACGTGTGCTGAGGTAGTCGGACGCGATCGGGACGCGTCTTCTTCTTATCTAGTTCGCGAGCTACTGCAAGCGGCTGATCTGAATTGTGAGCTGGCTGTGACGCGAACGTGAGCTGGTTCTGTTGTGTACACGAAGCTGCGAATGTCTAGGATCAGGAACGCTTAAGAGCTTTAGCTGATCAGTTGTTTGCAAGCCGGATCGGAAGCAAGAACAAGTTAGGGTTCTTCGGGATTAGGTCTTTGCACCAACTCCTCTTAGCTCATGAATAACAAGGAGTATTAGATTACATGAACACCATAATCTGAACAAGATATCATCAAACAACTAAGGTATGATAAACTTATCTTTCACAGGATTTGAATTTGGCTAGAAAATCATGTTGGTTCGGATTAGGGTTCCAAAAGACCAAGACAACGCCGCGTATTGTTTCTGCGAGTGAGGACGCTTCTGAGATCGGATTGACGAACGGTTTGCGCTGATGGATTCGTCTCGTCAAGAGCTTCAAGATGATATGTGGCTCGTCGTCTGGTTTCTCAGGGTTGGAGAGATTGATCGATTTTAAGTTGCGTCTGATTTAGGGTTTATGTGTGACGGATTTTAGGTTAGGTTTAGGGGTTTTTTTTTCTCAGGGTTTTGGGAGTCTATCGTGCTGATAACATATTGTAATTAGAGAGTTTAGAGACTGAATATTTCTGTGTTATTATTAACGAACAAAGGGGATTCCTTATATAAGGATTACAAGATAAACATAAAAGGAAAGTATACATATCCTTATCCAAGAGGAAATAGAAAAACTACTAAAACATAGGAAAAAGAATTTATCTATATCCTAAGTCGGCTAAGGCTTTGGCCGACTCTCTCTCTCCTCTTTGCGGCTGCGGTTGGACTTGATGTGGCCGACGGGCTTTCTCCTCTTGTCTTGGTTGATGACAATCGACTCAATGATTTATAACATAATTGTATATATAAATGTTAGTGTAAACGCAGATCTGGTGGTTCATTCTGAGTTCCGAAATATATAAATGCTTGTTTCCTAGCAAGACGACTTAATCTTATGATGTTATAATTATGACCACCTTCTGATGGTATGTTTTATTTTTATCTAGTAGTTTAAGTAGACGAGGCAATAATATTGGATTAATGCCTTGGATCGAGCAAACACCACATATATTTAGGCGTTTTATGTGGATAAATCACTTGTTAGGATAAGATCTCGATCATTAATTAAATAAATTTAAACTTTAACGTTTCATTGCCGTGACGATTACTCCATCAAACGATGTCAAAAATATAGTTCATGTGCAAACATTAAAAAGTATATCTAAATTGCAATACTCTTATTTCTTTTAATTTGCTTTTAACTAGCAAAAAAATTCAAGCTGGAAAGATAAATTAATATATGAATTCAGTTAAACTTATAAGAATTTTGAGTTGAATATAAACTTCTCTATGGCTTGATTGTCTTCAAACGCCGAAAAGAATTATTTAGGACTTTCAAAATAATTACTTGTTTGAAATATACATCTTTTTTCAAACAAAATGTGCGTTAAAATTGGCTAAACAAATACATTTCAGTTTTTTAACATTGATTTATTAGAATATTATAATTATGAAAAATATTACATAGATGATTCGACAACCAACAATATTACATGCCTTACGAGGATCTATGTCTAACTTATCTGGTGATCCAGTTAGCATTTCTTCCGTAGCCTCCATAATTATTTAATAAATCGATTTTTCTGGAAATTGAAATCTTGATATGTTGGTGCAGAAACATCGATGAATCCTTAGTTAAACTTGAAACAAATACATTTCACTTAGAATAGTCAAACGTTAAGTATGTTTTTAACAAAATTATGTTTTTTTAAACAGCAAAATATGTTTTTAATAGAAATGATTTTTTTTGAAAAATATGTTTGCAAATGCAAATGGGTAAACAATATTGGTACCTAAGCGAAGCAGTGGCATAGCTGTAATATCAGGTAAATGCAGCTGTCCGGTTGGCACCCAACAGATGCCGTAAGCCTTTTGAAGTATTTCTCAATGTAAGTGATGACTGAACGAGTCGTTCGTCGTTTTATGTGCGTTGGCTTTGTCGTTTTGCACTCATGTCCTTTTCTTCCTTTTAGTTTCTACCAAAGCGACGAGGAGCGAATAATATACGTAGTAGGTATATTACCGGTACAAACCAAAGTAAAACGTCAAATTTATTTTTTCTCTACATTTTAGTCATTTTAGATAATTACTTTAAAATTTCCATCGACTGGTATGACATTTTAGGCACGTTTATTTTGTTTGGTTATTAAATAATTAATTCTTTATTTATGCAACCTTCACATGTTCATGATATGTATTGAACTTTGCATTCAATAAAGCTGAATACCGGTTCTACAGAAAAACTTCTTTGAGATAAGGTTAGGTCAACTACGCACGGCCGACCAAATATTACCTTTGATGAAGGTTATGGATCTAACTTTCTCTACTAAAAAACCAAAGACCCAATAAAAACCAACCCAAAACCGATACAAATACACGATCATCAATTACGTGGGCTGTTTCCCAAATAACATTAACCAGAAAACAGACTCAAGAAGGCCCATACAATGTGGTGAAACCGAACTCCTCCTCCAATCTAGAAAAGCCCAACGAGACGGGTCACCAAGCAGGCCGAATAGATCCGATTGAAATATGAATCCGTTGTTGAATCATCTTCTCCTCGATGCGAGTGGTTTTGGAGGGATCAATGACTTGCCGTTGGAGTAGGAGACCAATAACTAGAAGTCCATCATAGTTGATGACGTTAACTAGTCGGTTGTTGTTAAAAAAAAAAATGTAAACATATTATTACCAATTTTAAATTTTTTTATAGAAATACATTAACGACAACAAAAAGCAGAAAAAACAAAAATAAATTCCTAAACAACAACACGATCTAGTCAAAGCAGAGGTCAACACAACCAGCCAAACCGATACCAAGAGATCTCAACCGATCTGCACTTACCCCTAGCCGCAAAGAGCCGAGCCACAGTTTAACCGAGAGACAGAACCCGATAATTTTAGCCTCTCCGATGATCCGTCTTAATGATTCGACTTGGCCGAAAACAGCTCGAGGCAGGCTTCATGAGCATCAACCAACACAGAAACCAGTCAAGCAAGAGGGCCAAACACACCCACAACAACAAGACCTCGCCTTATTCCGACGGCAGCCACCAAGCAGCTACATGCCAAAACACTATACAACACATGGGCTGAGGGAGGCAGCAACTCCACAACCGAACACCGGACGTCTACACAAACCGGAAGAACCCATATACTAGATGCAAAACGCAAGCGACCGACTCCAGTGCTGGGAAGATGAATTCAACCAAGCAAACCCCGAACCTCCACCTAAATCGAAGACCCCGCGAACAAGAAGAGCAACTCAGACAAGGATAAACCCTAAGAACCATGGCACTGACCAGCTTGCAAACCGGAACATAAGCAATGCAGCACAACCCATATAGACCAAGTGAAAACAGAGGAAGAGCCGAGGCCTGAAGAGGATAAGAAGGAAGTACCACAGACCTAGGAGGAACCGAAGCCATAGACGACTCCGAATTGAAACCTTAACCGCGGACGCACACGCCAAACGAGGCACCGCTAGAGACGACACACGACGAATCCGAAGAGGCCTCAGACGCGTCGAAGAGGAGTGACCTCACCAAACCTACTACCCTTCGGGCAACAAGAGACCCAAACGGCGAGACGTCTTAACCGCCGGAGAAACACGCGCCCTTGAACCACTCCGTCGGAATAGCAAAAGACAATAAATACCGGTAAACGAACATATCCGGGACGGAGGAACCCCCAAATGAAACCACGCGCCACCACTCGAAAGGATTCACCGGAGATCTTAAAAAATGGAAAACTGAAACCGGGAGTATTCCACCCAAAGAGCTAACTCCAACCTCCAACCGTCACCACAATCACCTCGCAGCGTCACTAGAGGAACGAAACGGCTGCCGGACTCAACCTAGGCTCCTCCGCCAGCGAATGAACGAGCTCCAGGGACAGCCGCATATCGGAGGCGGGTGAAAGGGGAGGCTTGGATCAACATGAAAAAAGGAGAGTCCTTCCGAAGGCGAGAAGAAGAGACGGCCGCCAGAGGCTAGACGGATCTGATTCTTCGCGAGAGAACTTAGCTTAGAGAGAGAGAGAGGTTTCAAGCTCGTTATGTGTCTTGTTGTCTAGGTTGTTGGTCTTGCGGGTGCACAGAAAGCGTCTCTTCATCCTTATGACTTGCTTCTACTCTCAAATTTCGGCATGTCATCAGAATCTTTCACGTAAGTGCTACTATTATGTCCATGTACGGATGTACCCACAGTAAACCAAACATATTTTGTTTTTGTAACTTGATGAGAATCGTTTTCACCAATCTACCTACCAAGATACAACCCTCGAGCCTTTTTGCATGTATATGTCATAATTAAATTCTTGTAAATTATATAATTAGCTTCTTTATTACTCACCTATAGTAGTGATATATTGACTTCCTCGGTGATGTAGAATGATTATACATTTGTAATTTTGCTTACTACACGTATAGACGCCTTCTATCATCTCAAAGATTGCATGTACAAATGCCTTTCCTGATTGAAGCTACTTGTTTTGACATGATAAAATGCCGAAGGATAACATTAATTTTTCTTTTATCATAAATATATCACAAAATAACTAAAATGAGCAAAATATATTTCATTAAAGAGGTAAAAGACAATTATACTTCTAGGTACGTAATTTAGATTTGATTTAGATTTGAAGGGTGAGATTTTATATTTTTTTAAAAAAATTAATATTTAAAATTATTAATAATTTTAAATAGTTTCAAAAATAATTTTTGGATTTCATAATAAAAAAAATAAAAAAAAAGTTAATTGAAAATCATATTTTCAAAAATAAAAAGATTTTTTTTTTATTAATTTAAATATTTATTAATATTTACATATCTATAAAGTAAAGATAAAAAGATCCTTTACTTGTTTAATGAAACATATACTTTTCAGGCATATGCGAATTTATATCTGTTAGGATTCGCATTGAAATTCGCATTGAGGCTATTCTTCTTAAGTCAAGCATTTTAAGTACGGTTCAAAGATCAATCGCGGAAGGTGGACTGTGTGTTGAGGATTTGCCAATAGACATATCCGGCTACAACAGAAACCATCATCTACATCTAATCAAAGACAAGATACAGATGTATCTGTGGGAACAGGAGGTCCCTTTGGACTTTGGCATTTCATGTACTGCAACTGCAGTATATACTTAGATCAATACATTTCATCTGAGTTCCCACCTCCAGATAACTAGCCACAGACAGCAGAAAAGGTAAAGTTATGAATCTCCATGGGATGATTATGCAATTGAAACGTTACTGATGTAGCTATGTCGCATACCAAAAACTCTATGCTTCAATGCATGAGAAGGGATTGGGACCCCGCAAAACTCAATATAGACGAGATGAGAAGGGATTGGGCCACACAAGATTTTGAACTCTATGCAGCATTTGATCCGCTTGCAGACAAGGTGAGATTTGTTTTTTTTTTTAGCTTGAAGACTTATAGTAGATACTCTACTTGAATCAAAATGCTAAAGCCTTAAGAAACCTGCAGAATGGGTTTTGTTTCTGATGATTAATTAATGTGGCAGGCGATGGCGGTACATATTGGCAATCAGGTTTGCCATAGCGTAAAAGATGGGGAGAAATATGTATATATATGTACTTTTTGATCTTTTACATTATATGTACCAAAATCTTGTACTAGCATATCATCCCTTTATCTTTGTTTCTCAAATAATAAGACAATAATTTAATTTATTGGTGGTGTTGCAGTACCCTTGAGAAAGCTATTTCATGTTTATGTGATGAAGACGAGTTTGATAATTATGAATACAGAGATGCCTTTAAGGTTTTGATGGAATGATCGGAGACTGGAGTTGGGTAGTGAGGACTGAGGAGTATGGGTTGTGCAGTGGTTTCAACTTAAAAATGCCCATCAATTTATATTATCTTCTCTAGTTCCCTTAATACTCCATCTGAAAGTAAGATTTTTTAGAGTATTCATGCTTCTTAAGAATTTAATAAATATTTATAATTTAATTTATTTTTTACTTTATTATACACTTTTCAATAACTATCCACCAATGAAATTTAATCAATTCAAATATTCTCAATTAATGTTGTTCAAAAGTATAAAAAAATACCTTAACAATATAGAAAATCTATCTTTGTGGAACAAGAAAAAAATCTAAAACATCTTACTTTCGGGAACAGAGGTAGTATTAAAAAAAATAAAAAGATTTTTTCCCAAATCTTGTCTACCAAACTCTGGTTCTTCAGCATATTTTTTATTTGAGTTTTGTTTTTAGATATATTAGGATATGGACCC
Organism: Brassica oleracea var. oleracea; assembly: GCF_000695525.1. Classification (NCBI taxonomy): domain Eukaryota; kingdom Viridiplantae; phylum Streptophyta; class Magnoliopsida; order Brassicales; family Brassicaceae; genus Brassica; species Brassica oleracea. The sequence goes on along the minus strand of NC_027751.1, from coordinate 44,461,388 downwards.
CCGCGGTTCGCGGGGGAAATGATACTAATTCTAAATGTAACCTAAAAATACATTATATATATAACTATTTACAATGAAATATGATGATATTTAAAATGAAAATTTCAACTTATAAAGATTAATATATTTATAGAATACACTTATAAAATAAGAAAAATAAATTGTTTCTAACACGCTTGTTGAAAGGGAACCATGCTTTGTTATAAATTGTGTTTCCAATTTAAATACTTATTTTGCCAGTAAGATGATTTTAGTATAAAATCCATAATTTTGACTTGGTAACTTCGCAAATAACTAATATTCTAGAAGAATGAAACCATCACATCCCTAATGTACATGAATATCCACATGTGAATTATGAACGAGCAAACATTACTATGTAAAGAACATGAGCCTCCCCACTCATGAATCCTCATGTATTACTAAAACAGAAATCATTAACCTACTCAGACAGTAGTCTTGAAAATGCATCATTAGAAGCGCAACAGCAAGAATTGGCCTGCGAGAAACGTATTGAAATGTGACACTGCGGC
>NC_027751.1:44436716-44460556 GCF_000695525.1 Brassica oleracea var. oleracea | reverse complement strand
GTCTCTGCGGTTTTTTTCATTGTAACTTCTTGTTGAATATCTTTGACATTTACACAGTTTTAAAAGACACATAACCAGACACTCGATTCCAAACTACCAGAACCTAAAACATGGAAAATGGATTACATTAATATCCCCGATTTGTTGACTGGATAAAAACGCCACGTAGCCCACCGGCCACCGGACAGGCTTCTCCGCTCAAATGGCCGTCTTAGCCGCGTTATTTTAGAACCTGTTGTAAATATAACTTCTTCTCACTGATGTTTTGACGGCCATTCAGTCTGGAGAGATACATTTTCTATTTGGAGATACACGGAAAAAAAACAAGTGGTTTTGAATAGCAGATCCTATAGGCAAAATAAGAGTTGAAGTCATCAAAAAAGAAAATGTTAAGAGATAGATCAAAAGCATAGGGAAGTCAAAGGGAGTCAGAGGGAGTCAGAGGCAAAAAAACAACAAACTCACGACGTAGGTTTAGTGGTGGTGAAATCATAAGGAATATTCCATAATGAAAAAAATCTACCTAGAGAAATTTGAAGAAATGATGATAAAACTGAACAAAAATAAGAACAATGATAATTTGATGGGATAAAGAAACAAAATATAAGAAGTGAAGGGTTGTGTCTCAAAAGGTTGCTTAAAATCAGTTGCAAAAAAAAAAAGGTTGCGTCTCCTAAGAAGTGACGATTCAAAGAAAGGAAAGGGGAGATACCGTTTGCATGAGTATTCATGACGTAAGACTTTTAAATGAAACTATATTTTTATCCGTTAGATTGCATAGCATTAACAATCTCAACCGTATGATCTTATTTTTATTTTACTATAAAAAAGTTGATGTCATCGGATACAGAATGCGAGTTTGCTATTATATATAGATTACTATTTCTTATGACCAGGCGCCTAATCGAATCCAATGAATCTATAGATAAATGCGGTTGGGACGCATTTTAATTTGTTTTATCTTCTCTAGACATTACTGATGGAGGAGGGTTAATACAGTGCTTCTAATTAAATGATCTGCTTAAATGCACCTGTATTTAATTACTAGTAATAAACCATGACCAAGGCAAACAACTTATACACATTAACTACGAAGGAAATATATACTATATCTGTCCGGCCAACATTAGAAAATATATACCATAAAAATGACCTTTTTATATTTACTATGCGAAATTGTAAATTAAAAAAAAATTAATTGAATTAATTGAATTGATATTGGATAAAGTTATTCAAAACTGGTATTACAAAAACAAATATTTATAACAATAAATTATTCTGTTTTTTTAATATATGTGAAAATATTATAAAATCTAAACTATTAAAACATGAGTACAAATAGTACTTACCCCTTAATTTTCCTAAATACAAGAAAACGTCACCGATCAAAATACATTAGTTTTACACTTTCCTTAACCCATTCATTTTGTATACCAAATATATTACTATTCGAGTTGACCGACCACCACAGACCTTATATTATTCCAATCCAATACTCCACTAAAGCTATGGTTTGTAATAGTTTTTTTCTATTAGCTAACCTATTACAAAGATTTTTTAACCATAATCTAATCAATATTAAGTTTATGGTTTTATATTTTAGCCAATTTATATTCTGACTATATTTGTTTAGATTATGCGTACCAACATTGTGTATATAGATATAATCAAGGTTTGGTTTAGCTAATTTATGGTTTAGAAAATTAATGGTTTTGTGAATTTTTCATTTTTTTATGTGTACAAAATCGAAAATAAATATGATATTTTCCTAATTTATGATTTGCCTAATTTATGGTTTAGCAAATTTATTGTTTGGTGTATTTTTGATTATTTTGTGTACAAAATCTAAACTAAATATGCTATTTTCCTTCCAAAACTCACTACCATTCAAAAAATGATTCATAATCTCACACAATCACTATTAACAAAAGAAGTTCATAACTAATTATTTGTTTCTTCGAAAACAAAACAACATTCCAACTTTTTTTTCTTATTTTTACGTAGTCATTGTATCAAAAAAAGATCATAGGGCATTTGGTTTAGCATTAGCCAACATATAAGCCCAATCTTGGCCTATATATTGATTTCATAAAGATCCATCTTTTTCTTATTAAGGGTTCCTATATTGCATTTTAACAGTTTATATATATATATATATATATATATATATTTATTTATTTATTCTCCATTTATATTACTCACATAAATATGTTTTATATTTTTTTCATGTTTTGATGATTTTCTTGTATAAAAAGTAATTAGAAACAAAACATTTGCAAATCATTTTTTCCAAACAATAACAAATTTTCTGTAAGAATAATGTTTTTTTTTTTGTGGTTATTGATACAAAGATACGAATTTAGAAGATTTGTAAACACACATAATATGTGTTCAAAGAAAGAAGAGAAATTCCCTAGGATATTATTTTTTAAGTTTTTGTCACAAAAATAGCCATCAAAGAAGAAAATGACCAAAATAAGTTTTATTAAAAGGTAAAGATGTATTTTTACCCTAGGGTTAACTAATCTAGACTTATGACTTAGAGTTAAGAGGTGGAGTTTTGGGGATAGAGTTTCAAATTTTTAAAAATAAAAAATAAATATTAAAATTTTCAAAATAAAAAGAGGCTATTTTGGTCATTTTCTTTCTGGAGAGTTATTTTTGTGACAAAAACTTTAAAAAAAAACTATTTAAGAGAATTGCCCAAGAAAAAAAAAATATATAGATGATCCAATTACAATAAAAATGTTATATATCCACATGTTATATAAAACACAAAAGTAATATGGTAAAGTTTATGTATCTATATTATCACATGTTGATATAAACTATAAATTTTTTGAAAAACATATCTTCGCGGGTGCGCGGATCAAAAGCTAGTTTAACATTAAAAACAGAGGTAGTAGTAAATAATTAGCCATTAAATAGGTGATGAAATGCGAGTATTCCTCGGATTCCCTCTTCCTATATTTACTTTTATATCCTTTTGTTTTTCACATTTGCCTCTAAATACCAATGTTTAAAAAATTACACACATTGTCACATTATAAACAGAATTGTTCTTCTTAATTGAATATACAAGTAATTGGATTTGTAGAATTTATTTATCTCTACTACTTCTATAGCCGATCCGAATTCTATCCAGAATATGTGTCACTGTTTAACAAAACAACAATGCATACATGATTTGTCTTCTTTTGGTTTGACATTAGTTACTACAACACATATCTTTGTTATCAAAACGTAATCAGACATGTATCTTCATGGTGATCAAGGTTTAGACAGGTTTTCAGAATCGGTTTATTTCATGAGAGATTGTTGATCAGAGATTAGTTTCTTGTTATACCTTTTTATGAGTAGAGAGAGGTGACTAGACTGCTGATTGGCGAACATAATTCAATTCTTATAATATTTTTGTATTTGAACTTGATTATATATATATTTTTATGTTGTTATAAACTGGTCTTAATATATTGATCGATTTTGAGATTATCAACTACCACAATATTTTGTCTTCGTTCTTGATTATCTCGTGATAAGTTTTCTAGATTTTTCCAGTAACGAAAAAGGTCTCTAGCTTCATAGTTTTCTTTCTATCAACTCTAAGAGCTGTTAATAAGTTTTCATATTAAAGAGGTAGAAATACAGCATAATTATTGTTTTATCTGTGTCTTCAATTTTTACAACACGTTCATAATTTATTAATTATGGATAATTTGACTGAATTAGTTATCATTTGCAACAAAATCCTTCAATTTAAACATACATTTCATCTATATATCTTGCGAGACAACAATTCACTATTTACATATTTGGCCATATCCAACAGTAGGTTCTGAGAAAAGGATATAAAAAATTAAATAATTCAATAAATAAAAAGAAAGTGATAAGAACTCGTTTCTTGTTTTAGCTATTGCAAAAACCCTTATACATACTGTAAATACACTTGTCACTCTTTTATTTGTCATTTTTTAAAGAAAACATTAAAATTTAATCACATAATTTATGTGTGCATAAAATAATAATATTATATAGTTAAGAACTTTTTTTAGGTTTTTAACCAATAAATTTGCCGTTAGAGAGAATCATAGAACTCACTAAAAGAATGCTCAAAACTCTATAACTAGTATCAACGTCACTTTAGTTATTTATAAAATATAATATTTTTTTTGTATTTGATTAATATTTCGAAATTAAAACTTCATGTTTATGAATTATGAGTGTTTAGATTTTTTGTTTAATTTTAAAAATCAGAGATTAAATGTCAAGTTTCCCTAATAAACAAGGTAAATTTTGTGCACAGCTAAAAAGTCAATATAAGAAAGAAAAAAACTGGCAAGTACAAACTAATGGTAGACGAGTGGTGATGTGATGAATAATCAGTCAAACTTCATCAACTTTAGGAGATTAAATGGAAAACAAAAATAAATTAAAAAGTTAATGTTGGCCACTAAGCTTAACTATGATTATTAATCCCACCTTTCATTACTGCAAAACACTTATTGTCTTTACTTACGAGACTACCCCTTATCTCTCTCTAAACTAAATACGCTTTTTTTGTAATTTCAGGATTTGAGATCTAATTCAACTATTGACTTGTGTGGGCATACTTCAAAACTAAATCAAAAGCTAACATTATTCTTCAGAGGTGTGTGAACATATTAATTCAATACTGTACATGAGAAAAATAAATCAAAAGCACTATTTCTTAGGTCTGCAGCTGTATTTGTAATTTCTCTTTATTTTTTCCTTTTCATCTCATTTAATCTTTTTTTTATTGGAATGCGACTTTCCACTAGTTCTCTAGTGGTCGACCGTTAAAATGCTAAAATCATATATAATTCCAGTGAGAATAACATAATATTTTTTTTTTGTCGATTAAGAATAACATAATATTTTTGTTCAAGTATATCATTGCTAAATTTGGTATTATTAAAAAGTGTAATAACTTGTCGCCAAATCTTACAATGAAATAGATCCTCGAATACATTAAATGAAGAATGAAATAGATCCTCAAATACATTCAATGAAATCAAAATGTTTTCAACAAAAAAATTGTATGCAAGTTGAACGTAATAACTTGAACTTAATAAGTTGTAACTGGATCATATAAATTCAATCAAAATTAAAAAATCAAAGAAATTTTTTATCTTCTCTTAAATTTTAAGAAATATATATATATATATATATATATATATATATATATATTTAATGAGAAAAATTTAAGAATATTATATATATTAATCATACAGCATTATGGTATACAAATATATAAGTACCAGAACATGCAGAAGAAATTCAGAATAAATATAAAACTATGAAGCAGCACATCATAAACATTAAAAATCAAAAATTTAACTAAAAATCAAACAATAAAAAATACTTTAATTTACTTTTGAGTATTTTGTTTATTGACCAAAAAAAATTAAATCCATATATAGATATATAAAAGAGAGACAAGTATCATATGACATTTGATTTCTTTCGTATATTCAGGTAACACCCCTTTTTAATTTGAGATATATACAGGGGGTTTTAGTACATAAGAAAAAAAAGAAATCACATCCATGCAGGGCTAACGTTCAGTTGACTACCAGCAAATAAAGCAGATAATAAATTCTCCATTAATTACAACAATTCATTAAAATCAAAAGCCCCACTCACAACCTCTCTCTCCTCCTTTCCCCCATCTCTCTCTGCTAAAGAACCCTAAATCTCCTCCGATTTCGCCTTCCTCATCTCCATTCCGGCCACACCAGGCCTATTCAAGCAGAAACCCAGCTTGTGATTTCCACTGATTCGACGATTGATGGAAACAAAACCCTAAAAATCAAACTTTTTTGATTGATCTCTCCAAAAAACCGAAGTTTTGTTTTGTTTTGTTTTTTCTTGTGTAGCTGTAGAAACTAAGAAAATGTACAAGAATCAGCTGCAGGAGCTCGCGCAGAGGAGCTGCTTCGGCCTCCCTTCGTACACTTGCCTAAGGGAAGGTCCCGACCACGCGCCGCGTTTCAAGGCCACCGTTAACTTTAACGGCGAGATCTTCGAGAGTCCTCAGTACTGTTCCACTCTCCGCCAAGCTGAGCACTCAGCTGCTGAAGTTGCTCTCGGTGCCCTCTCTAACCGCGGCCCTTCTCACTCTCTCGCCGCTAGGATCTTGGTTAGTGTGGTTCTTGATGCTTATGGATTGATCCAAAGTTTGAATCTTGTTCTTGGTTCTTGATGCATGCTTCCTTTGTGTTGAATGTTATACTTTGTCCTCTGCTTGGCTCTGATCGTGTAGGATGAGACGGGTGTGTACAAGAATCTCTTGCAAGAGATAGCTCAAAGAGTTGGAGCTCCTCTTCCGCGTTACACGACCTTCAGGTCTGGTCTTGGCCACCAGCCCGTGTTTACTGGCACCGTTGAGTTAGCTGGAATCACGTTCACCGGAGATCCCGCTAAGAACAAGAAGCAAGCAGAGAAGAATGCTGCTATGGCTGCTTGGTCTTCCCTTAAACAACGTGAGTCCCCTTTGTCTTAACCTGATTTCTTCAGTGTTTTTGTTTGATCTTTAATGTGTCCTTTTGTTTTGTAACAGTGGCGAAAGAGACTTCAAGCTCAATGCCTGAGAGTGAGAACAGTGACGAGCTAGAGCAGGTGATAATAGCAAGAGCCTTGATAAACTACCGTATCAAGGAAAACATTGGCAGTGGAAGCTCCTCGAGTGCGCCGGTTCCGTTTGCGAACAAGTTCTTCATGCAGAACCTTAGACCGACGAGTCCACAGCCTTCTCATGCAACCACATCGAGGATCTTACCCTTCATCTGCCCAAAGCCTTCCTCTAGAACCTCCAGATCCGTATCAGCAGCATCCGTCGAAAGAGCCATTGCAGCCGCTTTGGAAAACCGCAACTACAGGCCTCCGCAGCAGAGATTCGCTGCAGCAACTCCGGGAGCGGCAGCAGCGCCTCCTTATGTTCCCATGAGGCATTTGAGATCACCATGCAACGGGATGGCTCCGCCTGTGACGATCAGAAACTCTGTACCGGTCTTCTCTGCACCTCCTCCAGCTTGTGCAAACACTCAACAGCAGCAGCGACCTTCTGTGTATGTACCATCGATGATGCGCAATGCAGCGCCTGTGAGGATCGCGCCTCCTGTCACGATTAGAACTGCGGTGCCTGTTTTTGCTTCAGCCCCACCACAGATCAGAAAGGAAGAGGCTTTACCTGTTAGGAAAGTGAATGTCCAGACCTCTGTGAAGCCTGTGGTCCAGGAAAGAGAGGAAAGAGCTCTAAGCTTGCCTGATAATCTTGAAATCGAGTTAGAAGGAAGTGCTAAACCAGTTTCAGAAACGGATAGAGCAGCATTGAAGGATTCTAAGGGAGAGCATCAGACAGTGAAAGAGAGACTGGAGAATCTCAAAATCTGGTAGAAATATTATGTTTGGGTTTAGCTTTTTTTCGAGGTTGGTCTCTAAAACTGGTTATTAAACTCGGTGGATCTGAGTAGTTTGGTAATGAGCAGGATTTGTATTATATTGGGAGTCTTAGTAGGTATGATCTATGGATTCTAGTTTTGTATCTGTTTCACTTTCTTATTCAATCTGTTTTCTGTCCTCTCTTTCTTATGTTGCTTACAGGAGAATCATATGCTCTTTTTGCTCACATAACTATGACAATCTGCAACCATTTGCAATATAAAGTTTGTAGTAACAATGATTTAAAGCTACAAGAACTGAACTTTCCCTTTCAATCATAGATCCCAAAGCCCACCAATCTTTTGTCAGTGTTTAACAAAACGAACAACAGTTCCCAGTTTCCTGGTAATGGGTTTAGAAGAATGTTGGATCCAACCCGAATAAGAAAAAGCAGTCACTATACACCGTGAAAAAAAACCCCCACACATTTAACACACCGTGGAAACGCATGCTCGTGGAGCAGCAACATCATCTTTTCTATCTGTCTTTTTTAATCAACGGGATGCGAGAGACCAGAAGTTGAAGAGAAAAGAAGGCAAAGCAGCAAACCAACTTATGAAGGCTAATGCGGTTGATGTTTCAAACTGAACACAGTGGTTTTGCGCGCAGCTATTCAGATCATTGTCTATCAGCACCGTTATGCCTGCCGACGCACAAGCCGCTGCAAAAGTCAGTGTCGATGTCACCTGAAATTTCAGAAAAAAGATTTGCTTATTCATAGAGTTTTGATAACTTTAAGAGGCTTAATGAGTGTGGTAAATATCTCTCTCTCACCCCATCACCAATTGCAAACACGCTCACAAGCCGTCGGTTCTGTAGGGAACGTTTGACCATAATGGCATAGACATCAACGGCGGCTAGTGCAAGACTCCACAAGCTCTGCAGTCCAGTGGCTGCAACTAGGTAGCTGATTAAAGCAAAAACAGTAAACAATCTTCAGCAAAATCTAACAGTCACTAAAAAATCATATAAAAATATAACCATCATGAGCAATCGATTCAACTATCACATTATGTCCAAAGCTTAACCCCTACTACAAACATTCGTTATCTCGACTCTAGAGAATTTGCAACAAAAGGAACCAAAGACAAAAGTCAGCCCCTGTCACTAAGGCAAACTTAAGTAAGTAACCACCAACAGACAAACCAAACATGGATTAGTTACAGTGACCACATGAAGCTATGGATATAACAAGCTTTAATCAACATTTAACTTCTCAAAGACAGCTCCTCTAGTTTCAAGTTACCATGATATACCCCTAATGGAGAAAAGACTGGACACAAGTATTAAAAAATCCCAATTTACAATTTCTTTGAAAAAGGTGTTATATTTTCTTCGGATCTGCTAATAAACCCGCACCCGCAACCTTCATAAACCAATCACATTACGCCACAAACACAGACACTTGTTGTGTATTGAACTTCAGAAAATGGAAACACGAAGCAAACAGATTCCATTAGTATACTATAACAGAAACATAAGAAGCCCTTGAAAACATAAATAAGCAGATGGTAGAAGAAAACAAGAGCAATGTTTACCAGAAGGCGGTGACGGAAGGGAAATCAGAAGTAAAAGCCATGACGGAAAGAGAAGCAGCAGCGAATAAGAACTGGAAGAAACGAAGAGCAACGCCGAGTAAAGTGCCGGGCATCCCTTCTATATCATCCATCCTAACACGTGGCGGATGATTCTCTACTGGCGTGGCTGTAGCTGGAGGAGGATCTTCCACCGGATGCACCGATGCATGACTCACATTCATCTCTTCTTCTTCTTCTTCTGTCCTCCACACCAACAACAACAATAAAACAGTTGAAATCAATCAGAAGATTTAATGTAAAGAAACAGTTCAATTTACTTTTGAATCGAATCCTGAATCGAGAGATATGATATACGAATCAAATCAAGGTCTAATACTCTGCTTTCTACACAGTTCAAAGATCTAATCCAAGTTTCTCGAAAGGCAGATTTGATTTCAACCAGATTTGTTCGGAGATCTAAGATACTACAAAGAGGAGCGAGCACGTAGATCGAGGAGCTGTGTGTTACCTGAGAGAGAGAGAATCAAGCAGAGAGGAACGAAGCCATGGAGCTTGGGTGGTGGATGAAATGAGGAAACCCTAAGCTACCACCAAAGGGGAAAGAAGATGGTTTTCGTTGAAAAGGGGAAGGTTTATGCGAGAGTGAGTCATTCGATTAATGGAGGAATATACCCAACTCCACATCAATCGGCTTAAACCAATTATAACCAAAATATATCTTTATTAACTAACCCACCTGTATCTACTTTTTGGATTCACGCTTAATTAATGTTTTTCAATCCGATTCGACACTACACCGGACTATTCCTTGGATCACCAAAGTTATTTAATTGAATGTGTTTGAAGTCCATAGATTATTAATTATTAGAAATATAAGACAAAATAAAAAATTGACGCTTTATTTATTTATAAAATATAATTATATTTTTACATAATTAGAAACAAATTACTTGACTAACTTCTTATAGCAAATAATTTCTTTGAATTAAATATTTAAAGTAATACATAATTAATAGTAACAGTTATTATAAATTAAAATTTTAATTCAGAATAAACCAAAAGAAAAATACTAAAATTATAATAGTTCATCAATAACAAAAATAAACTAATATTGAATCACATCAACTAATCTAATTATCATATTCTCTTTGTTTTCTTCAGGTGAAATAGTAATTTTTATCAAGATCTCGAAAATTACTAAACTAATTAAATTGTCAATATTCAATATTCTATACTATTGAGAATATCATAAGTTTAACTGTTTTAGTAAACCCTTTTTCAAAAAAAAAAATTTAATTGTTTTATAACAAATTACAATCAAAAATTTTTTTTACTGGTCAACTAGTTTCGGCATGCAAATTAATATATATATTTGTTGGTTTTACTTTTATCTAATTTTCAACTAACAAGTGTTTTAGTAAATCTTTCAGATCCAATTTGTAGATTTGACTATGGTTCGGGTCAAATATGAAAATATTGTATTTAGTTGATCACCAATCATTCAACTAATAAACAAATGTGATAGTATAAGATCGAATTAAATTAGTTTTGAACAAAATAATTTGAAAAACATCTTACACAAATAACCGATAATTTATATTTGCTTAACAGTGGTCTAACATGCACATAAATTATATTTCAGAACTAAAAGAAGTATAGAACATGTAAAACATATTTTGTTTGGTGAAAGAGGGTTTGAACTTTGAAATGAAAAAGGGGTTCAGTCCAGATTTCGGTTATGTCCCATATCATATTTTTCCAAGTCTCAGTTATAAATATTCATATCTAAAACTAAACTAAATTTATGATAAATGGTTTAGGTTGGATTTGGTTTCAGTAAAATACAGTAGTTTCTAACTTTTACTTAAAAAAATTGATTATAATTAATTTTTCTGTACTATTCAATTTGGTTTTGAAATTTGAAATTTGATTTTTAATTATAAAAAAAAATCATTTAAATCACACATATATATATATATATATATATAGTGGATGATTGGTAAGTGTTGTGAGTGCTTTCCAAAGCTCATTTTTTTCTACGTCCACTTTGGTTTACCAATCATGCTTTAAGAAAAAAAAATTAAACCTATAACCATAAAAACTAAAATAGAAAACAAAATAGCTTTGAAAATCAGTTTTTCTAAAGCTTTATATTTAGTACTCTGGAAATAATTGATTTACACCTATAGCAATAAAATCTACGGCTATTATTTTAAAGCCAAAAAATAAAAGGCACAACACTTACCAATCATTCCCATATATTCTGGATTTTGGTTTTGATCGGATTAAATTTGTTAATTAACAATTATTAGAGTGGTAAAAAAACAAAAAACAAAAACGAAAGGGAGAATATTTGAATGGTAACAAATCCTAGAACTAAACTGTATAAATTAATCATATCATTATCTTGGGGTTTATTTGCATCGGATTCCAAAAATGTTAATTTAGAATATTAAAAACCTTTATTTGCGAGAGAGACAGCGGAGATATTTGAAAAAGGAGAAAATAATAAATAATAATATCAGGAGAAACTCCGATGCCCATTCTCTCTCTGGATCTCCCCCATTGACTAGTGATCGATTTGCACACCAAAAATCTCCATCTAACTAACGATTCCTCTGGTGCTTAGGGTTCTAACCACACTGCAAAGCAAAGCATCTCCTTCCTCACGCCGCCATGTTCTGGAAGCTCGCCTCTCTCTCCGCGTCCTCTCCCGTGAGTAGTAGCCTTTATCAGATCCCATTTCTCGTTCCATATTGCTCGCGCTTGTCTTACTCAAAACTCGATCTCTGATGATCTCCGATGATTCGATTATAAGTAGTTGAAATGGTTCCTCGTCGTTTTAATCCTGAGATAGATTAGCGGAATGTTTATCGGGGATTGGTAGGAGATTTATCCATTGCGTTTGGATCTCTGGTGCTTCTGCGTATCTATCTGTTCATCTTCTAGTGTTAACATGTGTGATTCATGAGTGGATAACAGGTGGATTCGATACTAGACAAGGAGAACTACACACTGGAAGAGCTTCTTGACGAGGAAGAAATCATTCAAGAATGCAAAGCTTTGAATAGCCGTCTCATTCATTTGTATATGCCCCTTTCAATCTTTGTCTATCTTTTTCCTGATTTTTTATTTTCTTGGAAAAGTTTCTGATTGGTGTTTGTTTGCAGTCTAAGGGATAAAGCTCAAGTGGAGCAACTGTTGCGGTATGTTGTTGAAGAACCTGAGGAGGACGATGCTGATTCCAAACGTGCTTTCAAGTATTATCTCCTTTTTTTTATCTGTTGACTATTTCTGGCAATGCTTTATTTCTAACTAGTGATGGATTCTTCTTCTTCTTCTTCTTCTTCTTCTTCTTCTCTTAGGTATCCGTTTGTCTCTTGTGAGATATTCACTTGTGAAATTGAGGTTATTCTTAAGACTTTGGTGGAGGACGACAAGGTGTTTTTTCATTCATTGTGTTAACCTTTTCCTCAAGCAGTTTCATTTTCTGTATATTAGCTAATCTCGTTTCTCGTGTCTACTGTTATCTTGTAGCTGATGGATTTACTATTCTCCTTTTTGGAACCTAGTCGTCCTCATAGCGCGTTGCTGGCTGGCTATTTTGGCAAGGTCTCTTTTTTTTTTTTAAATACTTATAAGAAGCATGTGTAACTTATTTTAAGGTCTGATAACTCTGCTCTTACGTCTCTCTTTGGTTTAGGTTGTCATATGTCTTATGATCAGAAAGACTGCAGCACTTATGAACTATATAAAAGTAAGTAATGCCATTTTATCTTTCGATTGGCTGATTATCTGTTTCTTGTCTTTCTTTTTTATATTTTCTTGCATCACTGTTTATCTTGTTGCATTTTTGTAAATATAGCATCTCCCCGTACGTATATAGCGAGTGTGAGTTTACTGACTGAGCTTTAGCTGAACTGAAAGTTAGATCAAACTTTCTTAAATTACAATATGGAATATCTCTGAAATGATGTCTGGAATTGAAAGTAGTAATGTCCACAAAGGGTTTCTTTCTGGCTACTCAGTAGATTTTTTTTGTTTCTGTGGTAAGTACATTGTGATGGGTCAATTTGGTGTGACTAAATGGTTAAATTTAACCTCCACTTGATGCAAGGAAAAATCTTGATTACATTATCAAAATTTGGATTGCTTTGGGAGATATTTTCACTGGTTGTGTTTCTAAAAATTGCTTTTGATGGTTTCAGGGGCATCAAAATGTGTTTAGCCAACTGGTTGATTTAATTGGAATAACATCCATTATGGAGGTAAATGGTTGTCTGAGACCCTCTGCAACTCGGTGTGACTTCATTGCTCATCTTAACAAATAAATTTCTTGTGACGTTGCATAGGTTTTGGTTCGCTTGGTTGGGGCTGACGATAACGTCTATCCCAATTTTCCGGATGTGATGCAATACTTGGCTGATAGCGATTTACTTGAAATGATTGTGGACAAACTAAACCAATCAGTAAGTAATAAAAATTCAGGTTGTTCCTAAAGAAAAAGAGTCTTGACGCTTTATTTTTGATAGATCTCCCTGGTCTAAAATTTAGTATAGTGAGAGGCTACCGGATGAAAAAAGCAGTTTATTGGGATTTTAATCATTTTATCATTGATAATATTGTCGTTATTACAGTAATATTGTGGTTCCATTTTCTTAAAACCTTCTGTAACTTGAACCAGACTCCTCCTGAGGTTCAGGCAAATGCAGCAGAAACATTATGTGCAATCACTCGAAATGCTCCTTCAACTTTAGCTACAAAACTCTCTAGCCCTGGGTTTGTCATCTTTGCTTTCATATTTGTGTTTCATTGATTTGAGGTTACTGCGGATATATGAAATTGTCTGACACGGTAAAACTTCTGCCTTCTTTCTGCAGCTTCGTTTCAAGGATATTTGGTCATGCTACAGAAGATTCACATTCAAAATCTGGCATTGTTCATTCACTTACTGTGTGCATCTCTCTGTTAGATTCGAGGAGATCTGCTGCTTCATCGTATTTCTTCAATTCTTTTAGAGGTCAACATATGTTTGAATCCCCCGCTCCAGTGTCCCAGGAGACTATTATTGCCATGCTACCAAAGCTCGGTAAGTTGGTTTCCCATGCTATTAAACACTAAATTCCTTTTGTTTTCTTCTTCGTTTGTTATAATATGGGACTGGATGCACAGGAAGTTATCATATGGACAACGCTCACTTTTTTGTTATTATTTGTCTAGTTTCTGCTTACTCAATATCTCAGTTGTATTCTATTGGATCTGTTTCATTTTGGTTTATGTAGATAACTGGATATGGAACTTCATTAATTCCATGGTTATTGGGATTCCTTCATACACTAAGTTTGATATGTAGGATTTATGTCTTGCAAGTTTTGTCGAATTAAGGCTTGTCTCTTCATTGTCCTCATATGAACAAGATTATATGTCTTCTGCTGCAGGTGACATGCTTATGCTTCTGAGTGTAGCGTCGGACAGCAAAGTATTACCTACAACGTATGGAGAGCTGAGACCGCCTCTTGGAAAGCATCGTCTGAAGGTCTGATCCTAAATTTAAGCACTGCTTAGGAGGAATTGTTGGCTTTTTGGATGGTGTTTTGTTATTTTCAAATGTGAATCACAGTGCTGAGTTTAGGGCTCAGTTAGATTTATTTTCCTTACAGATTGTAGAATTCATTGCGGTTTTGTTGAAATCTGGAAATGAAGCTGCTGGGAAAGAATTAGCGAGCTCTGGGACAATAAAAAGGATCCTTGAACTATTTTTCGAGTAAGGTTTTACTAAACTTCAAACTCTTGATCTGGATGTTGAATTTTCCTTGAACTAAATACTTTAACTTATGAAGGTACCCATACAATAACGCTCTGCATCACCAAGTGGAGAGTATTATACTCTCTTGTTTGGAAAATACGAGCGAAACAATGATTAACCATATCCTTAAAGACTGCAATCTGATATCCAAAATTCTTTCATCAGACAAAGACTCTGTTCTTTCTGGTGATAATCTGGTATAATACGATTTTTTGTTTAATCGATTATTGGTATATAGCCTTAGTGTCCTCTTGTTTGGATGATTATATGTTGAAGCAAATTTGTCTGCCACGTTTTCTCTGTGATATGCAGCCTACCGTAGCTGCCACTGGGAAAAAGCCACCAAGAGTTGGATATGTTGGACATATCACAAGACTATGGAATAAACTTGTCCAGTTGAGTGGTACCAGTGTCTTGATAAAGGCATCTCTTGAGGTTAGTATTACAAGCAAACAATCCTCTGTGAGTAATTGGTTCGCAAATTAGAGTTCTAGCATCATTAGTGATCTTCTTTCTACTGTCGTTGTGTGTCTGACGGTACTATACTCCCTGAAATAATCAGGAAAACAGTGAATGGAAGGAGTGGCAAAGTAGCGTTCTGCAAGAGCGCAACACTGTTGAGAATGTGTACAGATGGGCGTGCGGGTACTCTCATTAACTCTTCTCCCTTATCACTGTGTCATCCTTGGCCTCAATTTAGTAACCATGAAGTTATCGTCATTTCATCCTCATAAGGATTGGTTCATATAGTTGTCTTTATAAAACTCGGGGATGTGCTTGAATGGGAGATTAATAGACCTGTCTTGGTGTCATAGTCAGTATTGTTGCTTCTCATTTCTCATTGTGACCCTATATTCACGTCATGCTTATAAATCTAATGCCACATGCAGGCGCCCAACTACACTACAAGATAGAACAAGGGATAGCGATGAGGAAGACAGGGACTACGATGTTGCAGCTCTGGCCAATAATCTGAGCCAAGCATTTAACTACAGAACCTATGGAAACGACGATAATGAAGAGGTGTTTTTTTGGCTGCTTGTCTTGCATTTTTTCCAATGATTTACTCGAGGCACCAAACTAATTCTTTTGTTTTCTCTGTATTCAGGACCACAATACTCGTGACAGAGACGATACTGTAAGCCCCTTTCTTCACTCTTTGTATTGGTTTTCACATTAATATAAGAAGCCTGGAAGCATTTTTCTGTCTTCATATGTTGTATACAGGATGCTTACTTTGACGATGAATCTGCTGATTTAGTAATTTCATCGTTGAGACTTGGAGATGACCAAGGAAGGTGCGTTTTAATAATCTTTGTTCTCATCGTTTCTTTTTTTTTTTTTTTGTCAACTGTTCTCATCGTTTCTTTAACATCAATTAATCTGAAAATAAGGATAACTATTTGGCCGCAGCTTGCTCACAAACTCGGACTGGTTCACATTCCAAGACCACACTTTCAGCGAAGACGTTAACATGAACGGAAACTCAAATGCCAACAATAGCAGCAGCAGTAGCAGCGACGATGAAGTTATGGTTGGAGAAGAAGACGATGATGATCAAACCGAGAAACAGGAGGACATCATCTCTCCTGACAAATTATCAACATCAGTGAGCAGCGATGAATCATCTGAAATGCAAGTCACTAGCTCCGGTCTGAGCCCATCCATCGACGTACCAATGCTCGAAGCGGAACCAGTTATTGCAAACGGTTCACCAACATCTGGAAGCAGAAGCTCGCCTCCTCCTCCGGGGGTGGTAAAAGCATTGTTTGAAGAGGATGTGGAGTTTGTGGGAGTGGAAGCAGAAGGGACAGAGAAAGCAATGGAGCAGGCTTTGAAAGAAGGGATAGTTGGTGAAGCTGGACCATTGAAACGTAGTAATATCGTTCAGAAAGTTTCAGAAAACGAAAGCCAGAAGGAAAACTCGGGAGTGAAAGAGTTCAACGATGCAAATTTTTGGAGGGTTGATCAAGAAGTTGCAGTTTTGGAGTAAACTAAAAGTCTGCATTTTTATCAGATTTTGTGTTGCATAATGTTTGTTATTTTATATGAATTGATTTATATAAACCGTGGACAGTTATGGTTGCATGCCATCATTCCTTTTATTTTGCACTCAAAAATAATTCCTATTTAATTCAGGAATTTTCTCTGTTGTAATTGGAATTTATCGTCATAAAATCATCATTTTTTTGTTTTGTTTTCGACATAACTTCTTGTTGCGAAGAGCTATTCTTCAGTAAGATCATATAATGCATGTTGTTGAGTGTTGACATTTATAAAAGGTGGGCAAAAAACATCATTACGAATTGTTATTTGCTCATCAGAAATATCCCACTATGGTCCGTTTTTCTAAAAGAAAATGATTCATATTAGTACTTATGATAGAGAGTTAATACACTCTCGTCTACTTTTTTTTCTCGTCAACTGACTTTGTAGTTGTAGTTTCACTTCACATCATTTTGCATTGCCGTCTATTCTTTTATTCCCTTCGCTCACAATAAGTCCACTTCACTCAACGTTCCTAATCTCTGGATTAAAAAACAATTTAGCACAAAAACCACTACAATATTTCACGAAAAGGAAGAAAACATGATGATAAAAGAAATAAACTCGAATTTCAAGAAAAATGGAAAAATTGGAGGAAAGATGAAAAGAAGGTAGATGTGGATCTACGGAAAAATGGCAAGACATCCGATCTTGGAAAGTATATAAATAAGGTTGGGATATTGGAAGAAAGAGACAATAAATTTTGCTTAAGAAACTCTCTGCATCCGGATTTAGCTTGAGGTAACTTTTCTTGAGTTATTCTTGGGTTCACCCCTAGGTTAAAGGTTCACCAACCAATAAAAATTTGTCATTTTAAATCTAATATTTTTAATTAAGGAAACCAAATAACTTGGCAAATTATATTATTTTTTCAAAAAAATTTTTAAAAATAAATAAAAATAATATATAAAAAACGAATTCAAAAAAAAAAAATGTTGTCAACAAAACACTAAACCCTAAACTCTAATACTAAACCCTAAACTCAAATCCTAAACCCTAAATCCTTGGGTAAACCCTAAATCTTTGGGTAAACCCTAAATCTTTGGGTAAACCCCTAAACCCTTGGAAACACACTAAACATGTTGTCAATAAAACACTAAACCCTAAACTCTAATCCTAAACCCTAAACCCTTGGGAAAACCTTAAACCCTTGGGTAAACCCTAAACTTTTGGGTAAACTCTAAACCCTTGGAAAAACACTAAACATTTGGATAAATTCTAAATTATAAATCTTAAACACTAAACTCTAAATCTTAAACACTAAACTCTAAATCTTAAAAATAAATATTTTTTTTAAATAATCTTTTTTTAGAACTATTGTTATTTTTATTTATTTAATTTTTTATTTTTTATTTTAAAAACATAATATAATTTGGCAAGTTATTTTGTTTCCTTAATTAAAAGATACTAGATCTAAAATGACAACACCGGTTAATTATGTTATTACAAACTATGAGAAATCTTACAGAGCTGATACTAAAGCCCACAATTCTACATGCACCTGCCTTATAAAGATTTCCGTCTGACTGCATCACGCAAGCCGTCCTTCGAGATCCATTCCTAACGGTACTTCTTATGCCATGCCAAAGATCTCTTGTAAGTCTTTTCTCCAATATTCTGCATAATTCGCCTTCTCCCGGAATTGAAACCCAAACCTCCTGACGTAGAAACATTAATGAACCATTGGATCAAAGGGGCTTCCACAACTTAGTTCTAGATTTTTTTAGTCTAGCAAACATAAGTTAGACGTTTTCTAACAAACATAAGGCTACATACTATTTTTTAAGGATCAAGCCGAAGATAGATCATTTACAAAGTTTCTCTATAACTCGCAATTAATTACTAGACGAACATCTTGAAAGCAGTTTGATCTCTTGTAACAAAACTTTGTAAATGATCTATGTTTGGCTTAATCCTTAAAAATAGTATATATGTTTGGCTTAATCCTTAAAAATAGTATGTAGGCAGCCTTTCACAAATTTCAGTGTATAATCAATAATATTAGTTGGTTCTTGCAGAGTGATGAATGGGCATATCGTGTAACTTGGTTTCGAAGTAAACTCTAACCTTGAAGGTCATGTTGTGAGCATATTTTATTGCAGGTGCCCTTGTGAGGTAATATTTTGTGTATAAAGTTAATTTTGTTTTCTTAATGATGGTACTATCAAATCTTTGATTTTTCAAGTTGTATGCGTTATGGATTTTATGGATGAATCAGAGTGACAAAACTTTTCTTTATTCTTTTCTGTGTTCAAGAATTAGAGAAGTGTTCACACTCAGTGGACGTAAGAATTACGTCTAGTTATATATGACAAACGAGACCACTCCAATATGGTAAGTGTCATAGTGGTGCCTGTGTTCAAGAATGAGAGAAGTGTTCACACTCGGTGGACGTAAGAAGTACGTCTAGTTATATATGATGTGACAAACGAGACCACTCCAATATGGTAAGTTTCATGGTGGTGCCTGTGTGGAATACAAAGTGTAACACAATTTCCATGCACATCCGTTTTATATTCATCGCTTTCCTTTTTTTGTTCTATTCCTGATGGCACGACGTAAGAGTAGGTCCAGTTATAATTACAGTAGAGATGATTAGAGGACGTAAACATAACTCCAAAGCAATATATATCTTTGAAGTTGCTAAAAACATTGTCGTACAAGTTATACTAATTAAGCTTTTGTTGATTCCTCAAAGAAAGGCTGATCCAGAGGACCAGATATTTTGTTTCTTCATGAGTTAGCGTTTCATGGACCTATTACACCCTCGCCATGGCTGCTTCTGTTCGTCATCCAATCTAGTTCACCTAGTCAACATTTCATCAAATCTTGATCTTCAATACACAAAAAAAGTTGGGGGTCCTCAAATCATTAACTATACACACACAACTTATATATTCTTTTTCAGCACAGTAAGGTCCCTGCATCGTATATCTTTGAAATACGTCCTGATTACCATGGAAAAAGTATTATGGATACAAACCGCACGCTGATCTCTCTTCTGAAGCATATACACTTCTTTCCCGCGAGTCTAAATTGCTGTGATGAAGATAGCTAACAAGCTAACACCTGCAAATTTAAATATTTTTCGTTTACACATGTTTAAAAAAATTCATACAGAATATGTAGACTTCTGTGTACCTTTTTTGTTTTACAAATTACAGATAGTTTTAGTAACACTTGCAAAGTTAAATCTAGGTCCTCTAATATTAGGTCTATTCGAATTTGTCCAAATATACATTCTTCTCTCAAACAATCCACGTCCAAAGTTATCTACTTTGAAATTTAAAACCAAGAGGTCAAAGTTAGCATAGGTTGATTGACTCAGTGATGCAGAAGACTCTGTTTTGAATAGTAGTCGGTTGCCAAATTTCTCCAGCTACAATTGTGGGATCCACATTTGTATTTACATGATGACCACTGACTTCTACATTCAATTAATTGGTCTTGTCCCTAGTAAGCAGCTACCTATCTTATTCGGAATATAGATTGTGAGCCACACAGCGAAAAATTCAACAATTTAAGAGTCTAGCAACGTGACTTTAACTCTTAATCATCGTTATGCTTTTTCACTATATATATATTGGTAAGTTGTCTTGGCTGCAAAACCAAATCACACATACCAAGTTTCTTCTTCAATATCTTCTTTTGTTTCAATCTTTATTTTCCATATGGTGAAACCGTGTTTCCATGTTTCTTCCATCTCCTGTTTCCTCTGTTGCCTCTTCGTCTCCAGCTTCTTTGTCAACAGTCTTGTGTCTCAACCATTTCCTCGTCCGGACCAAATTGAAATCCTTCTGGCTTTTAAAAACGAGTTTCCAATCCTCAAATGCGATTTCAGAAAGTGGCCTCACTCAAGAATAACGACAAAATCCTGGACCAGGAATGACGTCAAGTCCTTTAGTGGGGTGTTTTTTGACAGTGAGACTGGTGTCGTGACGGGACTAAACGTGCGTGGTGCATGTCTCAGTGGAACTCTCAATGCTAATAGTAGCCTTTTCAGATTACACCACCTCAGGTACCTCGTTCTCTCTCACAACTACTTTGACTCGTTCCCATTCCTCCCCCAACTTGGCAAACTCACAAACTTAGAGTCATTGGATCTTTCTCATATGGGCTTACCCGGTGAACTTCCATCCTCCATCAGTAGCCTAAACCGTCTAACGAAATTGGACCTTTCAGATAACGAGCTTACCGGCACTTTTTCCCCTCTACTCAATCTATCAAGGCTTTCTTTTTTATCTCTTTCCAATAATCTCTTTAAAGTTGCACAAACACAAAGATTATAAGAAACTTCTCTTCTTATTAGATTTAGAAACTCTCTCAAAACTAAACCTTTCAATGTGTTTCTCTTGATGGAACATCTCTCCATGAGAACTGTTTATATAGGAAGAAGCTACATCTTTTCCTAAGGGCGAAGCTACATCTTTTCCTAATAATAATATGGAAACATTCCTAAGCTCAATATGTTTTCCTTTTTCCTTAAGCCATCAAACTTCACTTTAATGAGTTAACTTGCTCCTCAAGTTAATTGGAATTATCCAACATTCTCCCCCTTAATTCCAACTTGAATCTTAGGTATGATGATCTTCTGAACTCCGATGAACTTGCGCATTGCTTCGAACTTGATCCTTGCCAATGGCTTAGTGAGTATGTCTGCCTTCTGCTCCACTCCAGGTACATGCTTCACTTCGATAAAGTCGAACTCCACACATTCTCGAATGAAATGGTACTTCGAGAGTATGTGTTTGCTTCTACCGTGAAACACCGGGTTCTTGGTGAGGGCTATCGCTGACTTGTTGTCAATCTTCAACACGACCTTCTTGTCTTCTTTGTTCATGATCTCGACCATCAACTCCTTTAACCAAATTGCTTGTTTTACAGCTTCCGTAGCTGCCATGAACTCCGCCTCACATGAAGAGAGTGCCACTGTGGGTTGCTTGCACGATGTCCACGTGATCGGCGATGTTCCTAGGTAGAACATAAACCCTGTAGTGCTTCTTCCATCATCAACGTCTATGTTATGGCTGCTGTCACTGTAACCTGTAATCTCCGTTGTTCCATCCCGTTTGAAGAAGAGACCATACTTTGTAGTGCCCTTTATGTATAGTAGTAGATGCTTCACTGTTTCTCCATGACTCTCTCTTGGACTCTGCATATATCTTCTTAATACACCAACCGAAAATGCCAAGTCCGGTCGTGTATGAAGAAGATACCTTAAGCATCCTATGATGCTTCGATACGATGTTGCATCAATCTCAGGCTCCTCCTCTACTTTTTATACTTTCAAACTTGTGTGCATCGGAACGTGAGTATATTTACATGACTCCATCTTCGTCTTGACAAGTATACCTTGCGCGTATCCTTCTTGTTTGATGTGAATGCCATCAGCTCCTTGCGTTACTTCTATACCAAGATAGTATGTAAGCTTCCCTAGGTCTGACATCTCAAATCTTCTGGACATATCATCTTTGAATTGCATGATAACGTTGAGCGAAGTTCCTGTTACAAACAAGTCATCAATCTATATAGCTATGATTAGAAGCTCCCCCTTCTGTTTCTTTTGATATACCGCAGGTTCCTTGGTGCACTTCGTGAACTGCAGGTTCCTTGGTGCACTTCGTGAACTGCAGGTTCCTTGGTGCACTTCGTGAACTGCAGGTTCCTTGGTGCACTTCGTGAACTGCAGGTTCCTTGGTGCACTTCGTGAACTGCAGGTTCCTTGGTGCACTTCGTGAACTGCAGGTTCCTTGGTGCACTTCGTGAACTGCAGGTTCCTTGGTGCACTTCGTGAACTGCAGGTTCCTTGGTGCACTTCGTGAACTGCAGGTTCCTTGGTGCACTTCGTGAACTGCAGGTTCCTTGGTGCACTTCGTGAACTGCAGGTTCCTTGGTGCACTTCGTGAACTGCAGGTTCCTTGGTGCACTTCGTGAACTGCAGGTTCCTTGGTGCACTTCGTGAACTGCAGGTTCCTTGGTGCACTTCGTGAACTGCAGGTTCCTTGGTGCACTTCGTGAACTGCAGGTTCCTTGGTGCACTTCGTGAACTGCATCTCCTTGAGAACACAGTCGAGTTTGATGTTCCAAGCTCTCGGAGCTTGACGCAAACCGTATAGTGGTTTGCTAAGTTTGTACACATGATCCTCCTTTCCTTTCTCCACAAAGCCTTCTGGTTGAGTCACGTATACATCATCATTTAAGTCTCCGTTCAGGAACGCAGTTTTCACATCTAAGTGATGGATCGCCCATCCATTAGTTGTTGCTAACGCCAAGAGTAGTTGTATGGTTTCTATCCGAGCAACTGGTGCAAACACTTCGTCGAAGTCTATGCCTTGTTGTTACACGTAGCCGTTTGCAACTAGCCTTGCGTTGTATTTGATCACCGTTCCATCTGCATTCCTCTTGATCTTATAGATCCACTTCAAACCTATCGGTTTCACACCTGTCGACTTCTTGACGAGCTTCCAGGTCTTGTTTTTGATGATAGATTCGATCTATGCCTTCATTGCATCGATCCAAGCTTGTATCACTGCAGCTTCGATGTAACTTTCTGGTTCACCATCGATGGTAAGCAAGAGTCTGCCACCTTCAACTTCAGCGAGTAGAATGTAATCATCGAACCGCCTTGGTTTTCTGATGTTACGGCCATATCTTGATGTTACATGCTGGTCTTGGTTTGCGTCGTTGTTCTCTGCTACTTACTCTCATTCACCTGCATCTACAGCTTCTGTAAGGCCCCGACCCAGCTGCCTAAGCCGCGGTCAATTTTTGCAAAAGCTACACATCCAAAGACCCTTAGATGCTCAATGTTAGGTTTCTTAACATACAAGCTTTCGTATGGAGTCTTGTCTTCCAAAGCCTTTGTAGCAATGCGGTTTATGAGATACATTGAATGACGTACTGCTTCTCCCCATAGCTGATTAAGTATCTTCATAGCTTTCATCAAACTTCTAGTCATCTCCATTAGTGTTCTATTTCTTCTCTCAACC
>NC_027751.1:44429499-44435155 GCF_000695525.1 Brassica oleracea var. oleracea | reverse complement strand
TACTCCCTGGATCAATCGTATCCCAAACTTCGTATAAACGAAGCATCACTTTCATTCGCATCGACCATACGGTGTAGTTGGTCGATGTTAGCATCGGACATCGTATGTCCTTCTTCATCTCAAGACCTTTATCACGTGCTTGAGAATCGTCTCCCATGTTTTGATCGAAGTTACAACTCCTCTTGTAAACGACCTTCGAAACCTGGCTCTGATACCAATTAAAGTTGCACAAACACAAAGATTATAAGAACTTCTCTTCTTATTAGATTTAGAAACTCTCTCAAAACTAAACCTTTCAATGTGTTTCTCTTGATGGAACATCTCTCCATGAGAACTGTTTATATAGGAAGAAGCTACATCTTTTCCTAAGGGCGAAACTACATCTTTTCCTAATAATAATATGGAAACATTCCTAAGCTCGATATGTTTTCCTTTTTCCTTAACCCATCAAACTTCACTTTAATGAGTTAACTTGCTCTTCAAGTTAATTGAAATTATCCAACATCTCTCGTCTGGAAACGTCCCTTGTTCTCTACTCACCATGCCTTTCCTGTCAACTCTTCATCTGAGCAATAACCATCTCACAGACTCTCTTGAAACTATGAATTGCTCTTCATCATCTAAGCTTGAAACTATATACCTTAGCAATAACCGTCTCAGTGGTCGTATCC
Source organism: Brassica oleracea var. oleracea (assembly GCF_000695525.1). Classification (NCBI taxonomy): domain Eukaryota; kingdom Viridiplantae; phylum Streptophyta; class Magnoliopsida; order Brassicales; family Brassicaceae; genus Brassica; species Brassica oleracea. Next base: position 44,434,484 of record NC_027751.1, on the reverse strand, counting down.
TAGAGCCTCTCTCAAAATTCACCAACCTCAAGGAACTCTACCTGTCTTTTCAAAACACAACCGACCCATTCAACTTCTTTTCCTTGGGCTTCAAGTCTTTAGAGTTACTTGATCTTTCTGGAAATGCTATATCAAGGCTTAATCCCGGATCACCAAATTTGAAGGAACTAGTCTTGAATAACTGCAACATCGAAGAGTTCCCCACATTTATGAAAAATCTAACTAAGCTGGTAATTTTGCGCACTGTAAACAATAGACTCAAAGGAGAGGTGCCTTATGGAGTCTGCCTTCTTTGAGTGAATTGTTTCTGTCTCACAACTCACTCAATAGCTTTGAAGGATCACCAAGAATGCTTCTCAATTCGTCACTTGACGCGTTAGACCTGAGGTCAAACGCTTTTCAAGGATCTTTTCCTGTTATTTCACCGAGATTGAGTTACGTGCTTGCATCAGATAATAGTTTCACAGGAGAAATACCTCTTTCGTTGTGCAATCAAACCTACCTAAATCTTCTAGATCTAGCGCACAACAATTTCAGTTGTTCAATTCCCCGATGCTTGATTATATCAGTACAAGATGTGGATCTAGGAAACAACAATCTCATTGGGAGACTTCCGGACTTATTCTACAAACTTGGTTTAACAAGAACACTTGACGTTAGCAACAATCAAATAACTGGGAAGCTTTCTTGCAAATTGCACAAACCTAGAGTATCTAAACGTGGAGGGCAACAGAATCGCCGACACCTTTCCGTTTTGGCTGGAAGAACTACCGAAACTAAAAATAATCGTCCTACGATCTAACATGTTCCATGGTCCAATCTATTCCCCTCAACATCCTCTGTCATTTCCGGAACTGCGAATGTTTGACATATCGCGTAACAATTTCACCGGAAGCCTACCACATGATTACTTTGTCAACTGGAGTACACCCTTGCTGAGTACTCCTCAAAAGGTAAGCCAGCCATTGTACATGGGAGATCCTTTCATGTATGATTATTACCCTTCCATGTATTTGAGAAACAAAGGAATAAACATGGAGCTGGAAAAGATCTTTCTGGCCTACACATCAATAGATGTCTCTAAAAACAAACTGGGAGGACAGATTCCAGAATCCATAGGCCTTTTGAAGTCGCTTATTGTGCTCAACCTATCCAACAATGATTTCACTGGTCATATTCCTTCCTCTTGGGCTAATCTCACGAGCCTCCAGTCATTAGACCTATCTCGGAACCAACTTTCTGGAAATATCCCCAAGGAGCTAGCAACCTTATCGTTCTTGGCGTACATTAACGTTTCACATAACAAACTCACGGGCCAGATACCACAGAGCACACAGTTGGGAGGACAGCCTAAATCCTCTTTTGAAGGGAATCTCAATCTCTGTGGGCGTCCTCTTCTAGAGAGTTGCTTCCAGGACAAGGTACCATCAACACCTGAGGCACAAGAGCCGGAACCTTCAAAGCAAGAACAAGTGTTCAACTGGAAAGCAGCGGCAATGGGATATGGGCCCGGAGTCTTGTTTGGCCTGGCGATTGGACAAGTCCTTTATTCGTATAAACCCGTGTTGTTCTTCAAGTTGTTTCGCCTTTGAAATGAAGTTGTTTGTGCATTTCGTGTTGTTTAAATAAGTGTAAGGGTTTTTGTTATAACCGTTCCGACATAGATATGTATGTGTGTGAGTGATATCGATAAGTTATTATGTTATGAAACCTCTAAGTCTTTTGCTCTCTTGGTTTTGATTTTATAAACTGAAATAAGATCTTTGGTTGATAAAATATGTTGTCTTGATTTGGTTCCTAAAGATTATGTATTGTATAGTTGTTAAGTTTGAAGATGTATAATGATCGTAAACCTGAAACTCAACTTTGTATAACAATCAATCTCCGATTACAACCTTCAATAACAACTCAAGAAGCAATCTCTATCTCTCGATATCGATTCTTCTCATACGAATTCTCAACAAGAGAATCGCCTCAAGTCTCACGACTCTACTGTTATTTTCTGATCACAAATCGGATAACTCTCAAAGTAAAAGAATACAACACTTGTACGAAATGTAAAGTCTGTAACTGCCAAAGACACTCTCTGAGCTAGAGGCTTCCATTCTTTATTCCCACTTGATTTGAAGTTCCCGCTTCCTCTTCTCTTGACTCCATAACTTGTTTCCCCTGCTTCTTCTTTGAATAGTACACTTGTAAAAGTGTATCAATAATTTTGAACCATGTAATGAGCTACTGTTCTGTTTTCTTTTTTCTTTTTTTTTTGTCGTCGAGGGACAACCATGTCTTCATATCTGCCTATACTCCTTATGCTTCACCTGTTTCATCAAATTATCAGAGGCTCTGACTAATGATAAACCTGATGTGAAGAAGGAAATGTTAGAGACTGAGAAATAGGACAATGATTCCCAACAATTGAAAAACTCTCAAGTGCAGGTTATATTTTTCACCAGCTTGGTCATATGATTCATGATCACAGCAGTGCAAATATTCAACGATCTCTCACTGCCTTAATCGTTAGAATTAGCTTTTTTTTTATTCTCCTGGTCGTTTATCTTTGGGTGTTCTACATGATTTTGTCTGTTTACTGTATTACTTTGTCTGAAAACGGTCTGAAACACTACAAAGATTTGTTTATATAATTAAAACAAGGCTGAACAAAAACTTCGGAGTACGTAACAATCAAGGTTGCTACGCACCAGAGACATTGTTGTTGATCAAAACACTAAGAGAAAACGTTGCAGCTACTTGGTTCTGCACTCGACTGGACTGGCCTATCTCATTTAGTAACACCTTTGTATGATATTAACAATAGCCAATGTGTCTTTGGAGTCATAGAGTTTTACTTCCGGTAAATATCAGATCCTAAACATGCAATAAGATCATATTTGATAGGCTCACCAAACTCCTACCAATCAAGTCTTGTCGGCTAAGATTATTTTGCTCATCTAAGTTCGTTCATGCATTTAAAGAAATCACATTTAAAAAGGTACATTTTCATGTTTCAAAAGTTATTCTAGTCATTTCTAACTTATATGAGTTAGTCTAGTCATTTCATCATTGTTTAAAGTAATTTTATGTAATTTCTCAAAATATAGTTCTAATTAAAATCATAACTCCCTAATTCACCGAAAATCATCTAAGCTCTTTAAAATCAAATTACTTCAAATCCTCTAATACTATATTGAATACATCTCTCCATATAATCTCTAATCCTCAGGGATAAACCAGCACGGGTCATCCCGGTTTATCTTTCCTTCTCATCTCTATGATCTTCCTGTGAGAATTGGAATGTAAGCTTGGGATGAAGGACGGGCTTGAGGATGGACGGTACTCCGGAAGTAGACAACCTGACCTGAACCGAACTCCGCAAGCATTGCACAGTGTTTTAGGCCCACAGGGACCTTCCCTCCATTGTGGTGTCTCGGTCGTCTCGCAATGAGTGCACATGCGGATTGTCCCATCTGAGTTATATGAGTCTGGACTGTCAGAGACTTGATTCTTGTTCTTCATCTGGCGTTTGTTCTTGGGGGCGTTCTGAGAAGGGAGGTGGTAAGTTTTGGAGTCTGAATGATAAGGAGCAAACTGCTGGACCATCTCTGATGCAAATGACTTGAGGGATCTGAATGTTGAGGTTGCTTCTGGTGCCTTTCACGGGGAAAGCTCTGTTTGGGTTTTGAAACGAGACAGAACCGTTGGCGGTACTGCGCTTGAGTACCGCTTGACGACTGGAATAGCGTTGAGACTTTGACATCAGGAAGGGAGCTATCTATGGTGAACGAGACTTCTGAAGAACTCGACTGCTTCTGCACGCGAGCATGATTATTGGAGTTCTTAGCGGAATGTCTCTTAATTTTTAACTAAAAAAGCCGCTTCTTAGCTTATTTTAGTTAAAAGTTAAGAGACGGGTTCTTATATTCCGCTAAAAACTCCATCCTAAGAACCCCCAATAAGATCAACCAAATCACAAACATAAGTGATTTAAACCCTAATGAGGAAACATATTCTGAGTTCGCCCTAACCTCCCAGACACAAGTTTCGAGGTTCAACCTAGATCCATGGCCTCTGGCGCCGGCGACGCGTTTTCTCGCCGGCGCTGGACATCTGCGTCGAGTCTACTTATCTCCGTCACTCTCTGCTTCATGTTTCATTGTGCTATCTGCTTGTTACCGGTTCGATTTCTTTGTCTATTTGGAGGAAGGAGGTCCCGACAGACGCTACGACGAAGATGAGAGCTTCGAATCTTCGCCGTGCTGCTACCCGCGGTCCTATCCCTTCGTTTGGTCCTTCCTCCAGCGATGAGTCGGGAGGATTCTCTCGCCGCCGCAAAGCTCTGGTCTTCGGGTTTATATCCTGTCGTACCTTTCTCTGGCGACTTTGTCCAAGCCTTTCAACTGCGTATGGAGCATCGTCGTTCTCAACTGATGAACTCAACCTCTTCGTCTTCGGAGAGGTGCGAGTCCCACCAACCACCGTGTGCTGCTCCTCCTCATCTAAACGGCGCCAGATCTTACAGTATCACGAGTCCAGATCCGAGTCTAATTGGTAAAACTACAATCTCTCCATCTTGTAAAGTGATGCTCTATTCTCCTCCGGGTTGTCTATGTGACGGCAGTAGTTTTCCTCTCCGGCGAAGCTCTTCCGGTGGCCACTCTGTCGGCGAGCGTCGAAGAACATCTTAGATCCAAAGCTTCCCGGCTCGTACGGACAACGTTCACTGAGCTGATGTCTCTCAGTGATTGGGCCTGGCCCATTTGTTTGATGAAGCTGGTCAGCCTGCCAAGGCCCAATCCCATAAAAGAAAATTCGATCCAAATCTTAGTGGATTTCCATGCTTGGGTCAGTGTTTCAAAGATTAATCCCGATGGGATCTCTCCTTGCTATATATTTTCATATCTGTCCAATGGGATGAATTTACTGGTGAAGTCACCAGTCTCAGTTCTATTTCAATCAACCTCTTCTGAGGAGAAGGTTTCACCATCATG
>NC_027751.1:44417283-44429399 GCF_000695525.1 Brassica oleracea var. oleracea | reverse complement strand
AAAAAAAAAAGAACCCCCAATAAATCATGCTCTAAGTTAAAAGTCATAATCAGAAACATATTCAATGCAACCAAAAATGTGAAGACATGATCTTGATCAGTACTCTCTTTACAAACAGGATCTTATATTCTGTCAATTGTGGAACATAGAAGAGCTCTTCAGAATGAACTTCAATCACTTATCAACTCACTTGTCAATGATTTCATATCAGATTGACAATGATGCTATGCTATATATATATAATAAACAGACCGGTGGATTCAGAGAATGACTGATACATACACTAAACTACCATAGTAACTTATCACCACTTCTTAAATGTACACAGTACACACCAGGTGCTGAGCTGGAAACCATTCTTGTCAATTGACATCTGACTCAAGAAAGAAAAGCTAAACTGAAAGACCTAAGACACTTCACCATGCTTTCCTGATTTACGATCAGAACCTTATCATATACACTCTCCACTGCACTACATGTTCTTTTTTTGCTAAAAAACTGCACTACATGTTCTTTCCTAACTGGGTAAGAAAACAGGGATTGTGTTTCAAACCCTATAACCTAAGGCGGTATAAAAATCTACCCGACTGAAAACGAATAATCTCTTGCATTACCTAATTATATCCTCCTGCAAATGATTATTTTACATATGTAAATGATGCACATAAATATGCATACACAATCTCCATAAAGAAGTATGTAAATGATGCACATAAATATGCTTTACTAATGTAAAGCATGTTGTTGAGTGTTGACATTTAAGGAAAAAAATCATTTACAAATCGTGATTTGCTGAGCAGGAAACTTCCCACTATGGTCCATTTTTCTAAAAGAATATTCATATCATTACTTTCTTATTTATCGACAAACTGTTATATTAAGAAGTTGCAAGAGCCAAGGTTCAAACAGAAACCATGGCTGAATTCAACAAAACAGATTTCTAGATGTCCATCTCAATGAAAAATCTCTGATAATGAACTATGGTCCACTTTTCTGTAAGAAAATGATTCATATTAGTACTTTTTTTTAACCAACAAACTATTATATTAAGAAGTTGCAGGAGCCAAGGTTCAAACACAAACCATGGCTGAGTTCAACAAAACAAACTTTTAGATGTCCTGTTATCTAAATGAAGCTGCTAAATGTGCATATTGCTCCCTTCTTTTTCATGGTGTCCTGTTATTTCAAATGAAATTCCGATCATGAATCATAGTCAATTTTTGGATAAAATCAGTAAAACGTGTCCAAATTTGATCATTTCGTTCTAATATCGGATCTTCATTTAAACATGTCACTAGATTTTGATTTGAAAGCGTGGAAGTATATTTGTTGAAAAATTTATTGATATAGCTGTTTGTTAACTAATTTGTTTCGCCATAAACATTTTTGCTTTTCGTTCTAACTCTAATTTGATTTTATTGGTTTTCGATTTCAGTTTGGTTGTGGTTTTTGGTTTAGAAATATATGAACAATTTTAGTTATATATGAAGTTGAGTTTTGGTTAAAGTGATTGAATATTTTGATATTTTGTGTGTTATGGATATATAAAATTTTTGAATTTTTTAGTTCTGGTTACATATCTGTTTTAAATCATTTCAAATAATTGAAGTAAAATAAAAAATCCTCATACTGTGAATCACCAATATAATACAATGGGAGAAATATTTAGAAAATTATTTTATTTACATATCTATTTATTTAAGGTATAAATAATATAGCAAAGAATAAAAAATAAGTTGGGGGATCCTCTCTTTATTATCGAATATCTCTATCTTTTAAGATTAGTATTCTGAAAATTCAGTTACCATGTCAAACAGAATATGTTTTTGCGTGTTCATCAAGTTAATTTAGTTACATCGGAAAATCTTGTTTCTATATATTATCTTTTGAATTTATTGTATGTAGCAATTACGAAAATGGATGTTATAGAGAATATTCTTGGAATTTATTTGATTTGAATCCGGAAATTTATTAGTTTCTATTTATTATATTTTATATTTATATTTATATACCAAATGTGGTAAATATAAATATTTAAATATTATTGGCTGTTTAAAACTTCAATAACATTGAAAGTAATGATTTCGAAATATGCTAACCATGTGTTTCAAATAAAAAAGAAATATGCTAACCATATACTATAATAGTATAATTAATATTATTGAAAGATAATATTTAATATATTTCGGCAATTTCATATAAGAAAATTTTAAATAAGACATATGCATTATAATCAACTCCAATATATTTGGTATAGTTTTTTGGACAACGGATTTTTGATGGTGTTAATAGGGTTTGAATAGAGTTAGGGTTTGAATAGAGTTTTAGGGTCTAGGGTTAGAACACAAATGAATATGGATGGGTTAGTAAACATACACGAAATATGCTTAAAAAATGATGGATATATTGTTTAAATTATTGGACTGTTTTGTTTAATTGGACATAAACATACTACTTTTCTAATTGTTGGGCTTTCAATTTCCGAAAACCATTTAAAACAATTGAAAAAGGTAATGAATTTTTTTGTAATTAATTGGAAAAGTCAGGGACATAATACTAAGAAGGATTCTGTTTTAATAGTATAGATATATAATTTTATTTCAATGACTGTTTTTACATCAATTATTCTATAATAGTATAGATATAGAATTTTATTTCAATGACTATTTTTACATCAATTATTCTATTATTCGAAAATAAAACCTAAACTAAGTAGTCATTTTATGGTAAGTATAAGAAAATAGAAATAAGTTATCGTTAGTAATCAAATGATAAATAGTCATTCTAAAATGGAAACACGCATTTCCAAAATGAGGTTTCTTAAGAAAAGTGACTTCAATGCCTTGCCACGCATTTTCAAAAGATTCTGATTTGAAAACGTTTCACAAACATGAAATAAATCTTTAACGAAGTTTCTATGCAACCTAGATCCCTACGTGTTTGTGTTTTACTTTTTCTGAAAACTCATATTTTTCACTTAGTTATTACCAATTTGTTTGGATACCTTGATTGCAAAAAAAAAAGAAGAAATCATCAATTATATATATATATATATATATAAAGTTTTAAATAATAATTTAAAGAGATTTTTTTGCTCGAAAATAATTAAAGAGATTTATGATGATTTTAAAATGATTTAGTAGAGTTTTTAAGTTGAGTTAAAATAAGAAAAATCTAAATCATTTTAGACTAGATTCTAAAATGTTTTAATAAGAGAGATCATAACGACTTCCTAATGCACCTAAAATCATCTAAGCTCTTTTGAAAATCAAAGTTACTTCAAATCCTCTCAAAAACTATATTGAATACATCTCTCCATAACAGTAAAGGGGTCATCCCGGTTGCAAGTCTTGATATTTCCTTCTCATCTCTATGATCTTCCTGTGAGAATTGGAATGCAGGCTTGGGATGAATGACGGGCTTGACGATGGACGGTACTCCGGAAGAAGACGGCCTGACCTGAACCGGACTCCACAGGCATTGCATAGCGTTTTAGGCCCACATGGACCTTCCCTCCACTGTGGTGTCTTGGTTGTCTCGCAATGAGTGCACATGCGGATTGTTCCATCTGCGTTGAACTGTTGTGGACTGTCAGAGACTGATGACTGGTCCTTGTTCTTCCTCTGGCGTTTCTTCTTGGCAAAAGGGAGGTAAGTTTCTGAGTCAGGATCATCAGGGGCAAACTGCTGAACCATCTCTGATGCAAATGACTTGAGGGATCTGAATGTGGGCGGTGTGGGGCGTTTGCGCAGGTTGCTTCTGGTGCCTTTCAAGGGGAACGAGACGGAACCATTGGCGAGGACTGAGAGTGCGCTTGAAGACTGGAATAGCGTAGAGACTTTGACATCATGAAGGGAGTTATCGATGGTGGAAGAGACTTCTGAAGAACTCGATTGCCTCTGCAGGCATTAAGTTAAGAACTCATAATCAGAAAAAAGCATAACCAAAATGTGAAGACATGACCTTGATCAGTACTCTCCTTACAAAAAGGATCTTATATATATATATTCTGTCAATTAATGGAACATACAAGAGTTCTTCAGAATGAACTTCAATCACTTATCAATGATTTCATATCAGATTGACACTGACACTATGCTATATATATTAAGGAAATAACTGATATATAAACTAAACTACCATAATAACTGATCACCACTTCTTACATGTGCTGAGCTGGAAACTATTCTTGTCAATTGACATCTGACTCAAGAAAGAAAAGCTAAACTGAAATAGACTCTATCCAAATAACATAATGCAAATGGGGACAAAGCATAAATAAACTCACCAAAGTGGGCACGGGCTTCCTCAGGCCGTGAGTGAACTCAGAGGACAAGACATCCAATGGCGGAGGCACGAGATTTTCAAACTTGGCATCCCAATCTCCCTCATCATCATCATTGCCCGTTTCCATGTCCTCTTCAAGAAGCAAATCAGTATGATTAATGAGATCATCAAAGAAGTTTTCCGATAAACCCTTTAACTCCTCTTCAGGTAACCACGAACCGCCGTTATTCATTTGTCACACCCACTGCACACAACACAGTAACATAACAATCAAAGACGATTAAACATCGTTTTGTTATATTTTTTTTGTCTCAAACGTTTCAAGAGCGGAACATAAAAGGAGAAAAGCTTCCTCCACCTTGACGAAAGACAGAAAAGGGAGAGTGAGAGTGAGTGAGAGAGACCTTGCGTTACAGCTGCTGACTACACAGAACGCATTCCCCAAGCAGAGAGAGAGAGAGAGAGAGAGAGAGAGAGAGAGAGAGAGAGAATCTAAAATTGTTTGAATTTGGGGGTTTAGGGATTACAGAACTGAGAAAGAAACGAAACGAGTGAAGGGAGGGAGAGAGAATAGTTAATATACGGTCATGCATACCGGAGTTTTCAGTAGGTTTTCTTTTTAGTTTTTTTTTTTTTTACTCTTATTTATGAATGAGATGAAGTAACATCTGACCAAAATTGACAATGATAATAAGAAAGAAGGATATCACTTTTGTAATTTTACAAGGTTGCATGTAATATGGACATATATTATTTATAGAGAGTCAATTCAAACACTATATTAAGCAAATAATTTAAAATGGATACTAATATTTAGCTTACTCCTTTACTAAATATCTTTTTCTATAAAATATACAGCTCATACTATTTATTTTTGAGATTTTGCACCAATGCTATATGTTGAATAAATTTTGTACGTGGTGTAACCTATGAAATACGTACAAGTGATACAAAAATTTTAGCAAGATAGATAAAAAAATTTAGTTGGAAACTTTTTTTTTAATTTAATTTTTCTTTCATAAATCATTTGGTTATAATATTTAATGACCTAAATAACAATTGCAAGTAATGGAAAACTGGGAAAGAAATCTAAACAATTAAATAAAATTAGGATGGATCTTGTAAAATTTAAATATATCATTTTCTTAAACTATTAAAATTGTATATTTAAGGTTTAGGGTTGATTTTATAGTTTAAGGTTTAGATATTTCTTGTTATACATAAAGTTTAGTTTTTATAGTTCAGGGTTTACGTTTTGATCATTACGTTTACGTCGTGGACATTGCTAGAGTTTCGATGTCTACATGACAGGCTTAGAATGTATTTCAATTGCTTCCTTTGGTTTTACTTGGTTTCGCAGACAATGTTTATGAAGAACTTACGATGATGTATGGAATCAGAAATAGATGGTATGTTTTATCTGCTGGAAAATACTTATGGTATTTGGACAGATTCATTTGTATAAACTGGTCTTAAACTTTCACGGTTATTGAACAGATGTGTCTGATGGATGTTTCTCTATCGTTTATGGAGTTTTGATTTCTACTAGCTTATGACCATTGTGTAATAATATTTAGGACCACTTCTACTGGCTTTTCGGCGTAGAGACGGGAAGTTTTCCTCTTACATCATTCTTTCCTTGCGCGCGAGGTAAGCGAGCGCTTTTTTAAACCAAGGGTAGCTGTTACAGGTACACGGACGTTCTCACTACTTTCCAAGAAAGAAATAGCCTCATCTACTTGCTCAAGGGCTGCACAGGCAAACTCACAAGCTCCTTCACTTATATTGTACCGTTCAAAAATTTGCTTAGCCCATTCATAGTAATGAAGTTTCCACGTCGCACAAGACTTTTCACCATCTGAAATACTGGTACCTGCTTCAACCAAATGGATGATAAAAAGGGGGTTATATGAATCAGCTAGTTTACAAAATAATAAAACTAGCAAAGGAGAAACAAAAGATTTCTTTGAAAAGGTCACCAATTGTGGAATGGGAAAATCCTGCTTCTGTAGCCAAGCTGTGCAAAGCCTTCCAAGATCCTTCACCAGATGAAGCTCTACATTGGGAACCATGATAGGATAAAGGTAGGCACATGAAATATATATGTTATGAAAATACCAAGTAACTGATAATATTAGAAAATAACTGAACCAGAGACGTTGAACAATAGAAGTTGAAAACAGAACCTGAAGAAGCAGCGGGTAGCATCACTAATCTTCTTCTCTCTTAATAATATCCCACATGCTCCACGTTGTACTTGATCAAGAAGGCAACAACCACGGAGATGTTGAAGAAGACACCAATCTCCACTAGTATCTTGACCATGTCCAAATGTTTTCTCCCCGCGTAAACTTCCCTCCACAACCTCAAGGATTCGCTTGAAAAGGAAAAAAGAACAGAAGAATCAGCAATTAATTTTAACTAGCAGTTTGCTGAAAAGACACTGTTGGAAAAGGTTCATCAGACAGTTTTTTTACCTCAACAGCATAAGCATGTCCATTCCTAACCACCCTAAGAGTAAGCTCAGATGAGCGTCTTAGCAAAGAAGAAGAGTCCTCTCCTGTTTTACTATAACAAATCCAGCTAACAAAGTTTTGTACCAAACTTGTAATGGTTTCTGAATTCGGAAGATATCTCAAGTTAAACCGGCTGTCCACAATACAACTTCGATCACTAAGTAGAAGGATGTATGCCAATGAGAAACCGCATTTCCCAAGCATTTTGTTCCATGATCTTTTGTCAATGCTGCTATCTGTAATGATAAAACAACTGTGAATATTGGATGTGACTGTGAGGAATGAGCTTAGGGGAATATTTTCCCACGCACCAAAACCTACCAATCTGTAAAGATGAGGGTTTAAAGCTGCAATCATTCATTGAAGTCGACCCAGCCGGAGTGGTAACAAAGAGAAGGATGATGAGCCACTCTGAGACAATATCTTGGATCATCGGAAGCAATTTAAGCCGTAGGTTGGATATGTCTTGCTGTGACATATTAACCTGCGGAACGAGAAAGCCAAAGAAAGAAAAAGAAGAATGGATGACTGAGTTTAGAATATATAAACAAAATAGAGAATGTGTGATTAATGTCAAAATGTAAACTACACTGCTTCCATAATGATATACATTTTGACAGTGACATGAGACAGTGGAAACTGACCTGAGCAGAGATGTTAAGGAGATAGCTGAGGAGTAGGACGATGTCAAAGGCAGACTCAAACATAACCTTTGCAAACAGTGAAGTGGCTTGAACGAGGATTGAACTACAGATATCAGATAATGCTTCGCCATTATTGTTATGCCTAAATTTCTTAGGAACCAGATGCTGCTGCACATATTTCTCCATGATAGTAAAAACCTTTTCCCAAGATCCAGCCCTTTGACATAGAGCAGAGAGAGACAATAACATATCAATGGAGAATCTTCTAAGATTTCTATGAGCTTCTAGCTTACTTTCCCGTGCTCTATCAGCACCTAGATCCGACCATGTACGACCTATGGACATCGCATATCCCGACTCAAGGATGTTAACTAAGCGAGACAGGATTTCTTCAGAAGAGATAACTGACTTCCCAGTAACTGATTCAAAATACATGGCATAAGGAGCAGTGCCCAACTGCTTACTGATCTTCAATGTACAATTTAGTACCTCCGACAGAATCTCATGTTCATCGGTTGACATTCCAGAGCCTAAGCTTGTCAGGTTGCTGTGTTCAGAAGAAGGCCCTATCAAAAGACAGACACCATATCAAGTCCAAGCGATTATAAGCAATACAATGAGATCTAATTATTAAGAATCCTTTCCATACCTCCATGGCTGCGCTCAGCATTCTCTGATCTAAAGAAAAGTGACACCGAATTGTTTCTAACTAAACCAATAACATCTGACTGAACCAGCAACGTGCGAGGTTCATTATTGTTACGCCAGTGATCAAGATACGTTGAACAAAACCTTTCCCACCAGCGAAAAACTGAAATACTAGTCTGACCAGTAACCTGACACGAGAAGAGATATAATTTTCAGCTTTGCTAGTAAAATGCATTGGTATCTACAAGAACTATGCAGAAACCAAACCTCTTGCTCAATTAGTAAAAGAATCTCGCTTTTAAGCTCATCAAGACTTAAAGATTGAAACTCAGAATTACTCCAGCGTTTGTTGTGGTCCCGTAAAGTTAGACGCAAGGCAACATTGTCAAAAATTCCAAGACAAAGAAGCCTGCCTAAGAAGATTGACGAAATGAATCCCATAATTCGATCCTGCAAAGTGCAATAAAGGTGGTTAAGATGGATTCAGACAAATAAACAATTCTTTTACCGCATAACATGCATTAAGCAGAAACAGATTGGGTATTTTTGTATAAAGAAAAACCTTTGCCGATGAAAATAGTGAATGAGTGGTCAACCGAAGATCATGTGAAGAGCTCGCAGGTCTCAGAAATAACTGCTCAGAAATATATTCCTCTTGTAACATGTACGACTGGGTTTCCCTGGTAAGGAAAATAATTTGGAAATAGAGGACTATATCCACCATCAAGAAACAAAAATTCAAAGCAGTGAACAATAGAATATCTGCAATGGTAAATAATACAACCATTATGATAAAGATACACTAGAATAGCAAAATTCCCTCCGTAATTTAGATACTAACAAACTTTTCTAGCTAAGCCTGCTATTTTGACAACCAGAATATAGTATATCGGCCAGATCAGTAGAAACAATTCTTACCTGTTACTAGATTTATGGGGCAGCATTTGAGAAATCAATTCATCGGCTTTTAAGATCCAGATAGTGTCGGATGTAAATCTGACATCCCTCAATCCCCCCTGCAAAAGTAAAGAATAAGGATATGAAATTCAAAAAGAAGATGTGAAAATGCAAATTCGGCATAGAAGTTCAGAAGTACCGTACCCCTTGCAGTGGAATATTGCGATATCCAGGATATAGAGAAAATGATATAAATTTCTCAAAGGTAAACTGTATAAAAAACACAGAAATTATGTTGACCCCATTATATGTGAACAAGACCGCAAATGGAATGATGTGGGTATCGCAATCAGCGTTACCCACCCATAACCTCCGGGGGATAAACACTGCATGAAAAAGTTAAAACAGAGTTAAATGATGGATGATCAAACAGACAAATAAAACTCACAGTTATCATCATCAGCTACACTAGTGCACAAAAGCTTAGTACGAGTCGGAATATTCCAGACACGTAATCTCCCATCCGCATGAAGCACATTCATAAAAATTCTTCCATTAAATTCTGATATAGATAAATCTGCCACGGCTGCAACATCTGTCTCCCTACAATTGCACATTATAAGAGTACTTTATTTATTTCTTCTAAGTATATATATGAACAAAAGTAAAAGCAAAGATGATGATAAGAGAATTGCTTGCCTTACAAATCCCAATCGACGAAGAAACCCAGTATCATCATCACGCAGCTCCTGGTTGAAACCTACAAGGAAAATAAGGATGATAAGAGAATAGAATAAACATTATCAAAGTGAGAGACTGCGATTCTACCTGATGACGGTTCCTGAGGAGGCACAAAAGGCTGGAAGAAAGAGACACAACCATCAGATCTCCCAAGGAAAATGAAGCCAGGCGATGCGGTGACACTGGTAACATGAGCTTGAGCTTCGTTTAAGTAAGGTCGAACATCCACAACCACGTGAATCAAATGGAAGACTGATCCAGACGTATAGGCCAACGCATTTGAGAGATTAAGGACGTAGACAACACCAGACGGCGTGACGGCGTAAAGAAAGAAGGCGAGAGGACCACTAGCACTACCCTGCAAATTCCAATTCGGTTTAAGCAATAAACGAAAGAATCAAAGATTCCTTAATCTACCTCTTGGGCGACGAATGGAAAGGCAAAAGGAGAGAGTCTATGAGCAAAGGCGAAACGAATCCCAGTTAATGGGTATCCAGATTTAGAAGAGAGCTGCAGAACCTCCATAACGTTTGAGCTTGTTTGGTTGATTCTCCAAACGAAAGAGATCGGAGGTTCCCCAATCATAAGGCTAGAAGCGTAGTCTTCTGAAGAAGAAGAAGAAGGAAGCACAACACATCCATCGTCCTCAGTTGAATTCGAATCAATACCACAAGGAGACGGTACCGATATATCGATCCACTTTACGGCTTTTCCGCCGCCGGCACCTGGAACCTCCCTACCGCCACGCCATCTCCGACGATTCTCCTCCATCTTTCTTCTCGGAAAGCGACACTCCGGTTCCGCCCATTACGATTATCAAAGACACTATTCTTATTGGACCTACTAATTTCTCGGCCCATTAAGTGTGTTGGTTCCTATAAAACTGGAACGATTAGTGGAACCTCCTCCTAGACACTATTCCATCTATACCTTATAAGATCATTATATCAACCCCTGTTCGTGAACGCGTTAGGCGCTAGGCGGGCGGTAAGGTTGGACCTAGCGCCTAAAAAGAAAATCGGAGATTAATCGGAAATTATGCAGGACGAAATTTTTAGATGGTTTACTATGTTATAAAACATGTTAATCTTTAATTGTGTATAACATTAATACATTTTCATGTTTAAGATTGTATAAAACACACAAATAGAATATATAAACTTAATATAGTGTAATTTTTATCAAAATTATGAATATAAATGATATTTATAAAATTTTAGATCAAATAAATAAATAAAAATATTATTAATAAAATTTTAGATCAAATAAACAAATAAAAATATTATTAAAAAAATAGATTAGGCGGCTAGGCGGTCATTTAGGCGGTCTAGGCGGAAAAAATCGGATATCCGATTTTTTTAACCGATTTGGCATAAATCGGGGCGGAAGAATGACGTGTAGCGCCTAGGCGGCTAGACGGCCGATTTTTAGAACAGGGATATCAACTATATGTAGGCTTTGTTCAGCTGGTTTAAATCCCTTTTTTCTGACACCCCTAATATCCCGAGACCCGAGTTCGATGTCATTTTTGCACCTAATTTTTTAAAAAATTATTTTGTTTGGATCTAAGAGGGACAGGTGTATTCAACTGAGATTTTTAGGTGATTTGTTTTAAAATTACAAATCCACTGTTATTCAAACATGAATTTTAAAAACCCATTTAAAATCTACTGTTATTGAACTTAACATTTCGTAGATTGCTCTAAAATCCACTGGTATCGATCGACAGCGAAGCGCGCATAAAGCCGTTTGGTCACAACCGACTTGAAGCCCAAGATTTCACCATTTTACAAGATTGTCCCTGACGAGTTTTATCCTAATTATATAAGCTTTGCCGCCATGTTAGAGGCAAAGTGTGTTTTTCTTGTGTTTCATTGTTTTATTATTTTCAGCAAAGGTTTTTAGGATTTTGATAGATAGGAGAGAATATCCAAAGTTATAATTTGTGATTGGAACTCCATTGATATTTATTCACTATTCTAATGAAGTTTTTATACTTAACTGTTGTTATGAATTGCTTAGCCATGTCTGAGTAGTTTCATTGGTAGATTTTAGAGTTTAAATAGGTTAGGAGGAATTAGCCCCAACTATAGATTGTTGAGTTGTGATTGTTCATTAATGCATGTGTCTAGATTAGCTACCTAGAACATGCCCTTGGATTGATGGATAAAAGCGAAAGCTTTATTCTCATCCTGAAAACATTCTAATAGAACTATGTTTCTTGCTATGAGCAAGGCGAGAGCTGATCTAGTGAGCTTAGTAAGCATTCATTCAACCTGCGCATAAATCTTGACTCGAGCGCGTCGCTCGATATCACACTTGAATAATCGATCGACGGTGCAAAAGGTGTATCGATCGATACGCCCATTGGAATATCGATCGA
>NC_027751.1:44396060-44417276 GCF_000695525.1 Brassica oleracea var. oleracea | reverse complement strand
CGACACTTTCTATAGATCAATATAACGAGAGTTGAGATCATATATCTAGTTAATAGACAACAACTCAATGCCAACAAGAGCTGAAAGACTTGTTGATCAAATAGTTGAGCTTTACATTATCATGCATGCAACTCATTAGGCATCTGTAGGATTATAATTCCAACTTTCCTGAATAAAAATCTTAAGTCTAGCTATTTCCTTTTTTAGCACCAAACCCCAAAACCTGCTATTGAACAAACACTTTTTCAATATAAACTGTAATTCACATTTAAAACTCTAAAAACATCCTTGCTTATAAAATCATATTAGAATCCTTAGGTTCCCTAGCTCCCTGTGAATTCGATCTCTAAGTACTACAACTCGACCTCTTATTTGAGAGAGTATAAATCACTCCTTAGGGTAATTTGAGTGGTATCATGTTTATGCCGAGTGAAAAGCATCTATATAACGGTTTTCATCTCTCTTAGAACGCTTAGCGGCAACAATTGCGTGAATGCAAGGTATCTTGTCGATGTCAAAAACATTGCAAGTGCAGTGCTTCTTCTCCAGATCAACAACATACTTCATAGTATCGTCTTTGACCTCAAACTCACATCGATCAACTTGGTAAACATTAAGCTCCATTGCAGCATCAAAACCTGGATACCAACTTCTTTACTACATTTGGGGTAACCAGATGCTTATTTTTTGCAGCAGCTTCACGACGCTCAAAAACCAAGTCGTGAGGGTCAATCTAACCGTCTAAAGGAGAGATATTAGTGGCAACTCATGAGCAAGCAACAACATATTATTTAAGGACTCTGCAATGTTTGTGGTCATGATATTGTACCTGTTTGAAGGCGCAAAGCATCTTGCCCACTTCCAAAAATCTGAATCTTCCAAATACTTAGCCAATTCAGGACATTTATCCTTTATGTCACTGAAGATTGAATTAAATTCATGAAAGGTGTAGGCATTAGCAGCACTTTCTACCAAAGGTAACAAACTAGTCTTCGAATATTTAGGTGTGATGTTAGTGAACAAATGAATCCTGCAAATTCCATGGTGGGCTAGGGGATAAATCTCCTCAAGCGCTGAAGCAATAGAAATAGCTCTATCTGATACAAACAGAAGATCAGAAGCATCGGGATCATTTCACTCAGACCTCTAAAGAACCATGTCCAAGACTCAGTAGTTTCTAAGTCAACAACTGCAAAGGCGAGAGGATATAGATGATAATTCCCGTCTTGAGCACAAGCTGCCAATAAAGTCCCCTTGAATTTTCCCTTCAGAAATGTACCATCTACTGCAATAACTCTCCTCATCAATAAGAAGCCCCTTAACGATGGACCAAAAGCCAAGAATGTGTACTTGAACTTTCCAGCAGCATCCATCTTTAGGTAAGTTATAGATCCAGGGTTTTTCTCTTTGGCTTTGCACAACCACCTAGACAGATTGTAGTAACTATCTTCAGGAGTCCCTCTAACCAAAAACTGAGCTTCTTCTCTCACTCTCCATGCTTGTTTTTAGTTGATATGAACACCATGTTGTATCCTCACTTGTTCAATGATCTGTTTAGGTTTAAGACCTTCTTTCTTTTCTCCGTAGTTGCTGCATATCAAAGAACCCAACAACTTTGCGGATGCTTGTCTGTGTTTCGCATTCCTATGTGTTGTATCACATGTATGCTCATGCAATATTTTTTAACCACACAAAAAATCTGAACAAGAAAGCTTAGTGGCACACATTTTCCACGAGCAATTGTCACCAACACACCGCAATACAACTCTTGACTTGTTAGAATAGACAATCTTGTACTCAAACTTCCACTCTAAAGCCCATTTCTTCATACTCAACACTAACTATCCCTTTCTCTTAAAATAGCTATTCACCTTAATAGTGCCATCTCGTCTCGTGGTTGGTGAATGTCCAATATGGACAGGACTAAAATCCAGAATTGGATTAAGACGAACTGCAGATACACCTTGACAAGGAAGAGTCTGCAAAATTCAAGTTGTTTAGGAAGGATTAGTACATGATTAGGAAGGCTATCCTGAACAGTATAAGAAAGAAGAAAACCATACAAACACAAAAAGATATTTGAAAACAAAGTACATGTTGTTCTCTCTGTAGAGTAGAACCAAAATTTGGAATAGAATTCAAAAGAACTGGAGAAGCACGTGTGTCTCTAGTTTGCTTGTTAGAGCTAGATGAATCATGAAGAGTCTGCAAATTTCAAGTTGTTTAGGAAGGATTAGTACATGATTAAGAAGACTATCATGAACAGGATAAGAAATAAGAAAATCATACAAACACCGAAAGAGATTTGAAACAATGTACATGTTGTTCTCTCTGCACATTAGAACAAAAATTTGGAATATAATTCAAAGGAACTAGAGAAGCACATGTATCTATAATTTGCTTGTTAGAGCTAGCTAAATCAGGAAGAACCTGCAGGATTCAAAGTTTTTGGAAGGTTTAGTACATAGGTAGGACTTAGGAAAGCTTTGTTGATATTTGTTGATATAAAGAAACAAACCTTGATACACAACCGACACATTCCTTCAAATACTCTAATCTTGCCGATGAAACTTCTTAGTTGGCGAGTGTTTCCAATGGAGATTGGAGGAACATCTTCAACTGTGCTTTTAAACTCCAAAGAAATCTCATAACTCAAGGTTATGTCTTCCGCTTGAATAAGGAAATCTTCAGAAACAATCTTCAGCAAATCTTCATATTGAAGATCTTCTTCGAAGTTAATAAACGATGAAGTTATGTTCTTATCCACAACAAACTCCCACTTGAAAGTTTCTTTTGAACTCCATTCTCCACAAACACAAAGCACTTCAACCATATTTCGAAAACCTGTTAAAAAGATCAACCAACTGTGTATCAGAGACGTTTGAACTAAAAATTTCAAAAAACTCATAAAAATTGTGAGCCTAGAAAGTGAAGATGACGACAATACGAATCAATTTGTTAACTTAACCTTCAAAACAACTCGAAAATGCAATAACAACAGCATATCAATGATCCACAAAATCAGAGAACAACTCGAAAATACAATAACAACAACATATCAATGTTCCACAAAATCACAGAACAAAATAGAAAAATTCAATCACAACAACATATCAGATCAAACTGATCCACAAATCACCAAGATCAGATATATCATTGAATTATACACTGAATCGGAACTAACTAATCATCGATAAGAAATGATGATACCTTGAAGATGCAGAGATGCTGAGAAACGAAACTGAAGGACGACGAGATGCTGTGACAAAGCGGAGACGACGACGATGACAGCGGCGACGACGACGATGGTGGAGAATGGTGACGACGACGACAATGGCGGAGACAACGATGGCTCGGCGAAAATTTTGAAATGTTATTAACTTTTATTAATATAAAATTTAGGTCATATAATATTGAGGGTAATACAGGCAAATGCCAATCTTAAATGGAACATTTTTGTGATATTTGGGCCTGAAATCTAGATTGGGAAGATAAAGTTGGATTAGGGCTATCCAATGCCATTTCTCAATCATTAATTATATTATCATAAAAGTAATAATGCTCAATTTTATTTATTAATTAATCAATAATAACTTGTTGAAAATTATAAAAATCAAAAATGTAAAATAACCGGGTTTTGCATATGATTAATAGTCCGGGTTAATCTATTTTACTAAAACTTTCTTTTATCTTAGTTCCAATATGTGAAAAATTATGTAGTCAAACACATAATTCAAAGGCATAGTTTATGTGAACAAAATAATTAAAACGTATTACACTTGTTGTCAGTTAATGTTTCACTTCATATAACTATTTTATTAAATAAAAAGTCTTTTTATTTCCCTTATTTTAGCCAAACATATAGAAAGAGTTTTTTAAAAAATTTATTTACAGTTAGGTATATACATTTGGGTATTCATTCAGGTACAAGTTATTTCTTTCGGAATCAATTTTTTTGGGTTTTGAAATTAAGTTCTGCCTGGATATTATAAATTTATATGTGCGATTCGAGTTGAGTCCTCCCGGGTCTGGATAATTTTGATTCTGATGTGGAGAAACATAAAAATATCTAAATAACCAATGTATCTGAAACGTATTTGGATATTTGTACCAAAAATAATCTTATTACATGATTCAGTCTGGATCTTTTGAATATGATTAGTTATACGAAGACTCATCTAAAATATAAAACACTAATCATGAAAAACGAATATCAATTTATAAAAACGTAAAAATGAATATAAGCACGGACGTGCGGGTCAAACTCTAGTTTATGGTTAAAACTTAAAACATTTTTTCTCTATATTTACTAGGTATTTTACTGCACCACCATGTGCAGTAATAAAAATTTTAAATTATATTTAAAAATAATTTTTTTATTATTTTATATTTTATTATTTTATATTTTATTATTTTACCAATATTTTAATTTAAATTATGATTTAATTAAACATACAATTAATTTTCATATCACATTTAGCAACAAATCATAGGAAAATTTGCCAATATGACTCAAAACTTGATTTTAACCTCAAAAATATGCCCAAACTTGAATCAAATGCAAAAGTAACCCAAAATGCTATCAAAATTACAATTAGCCCCTTATATGATGATATATATAAAATATGATTAATTATATGATGATACATATATGATATATAATAGTGACATGAAAAAC
Source organism: Brassica oleracea var. oleracea (assembly GCF_000695525.1). Taxonomy (NCBI): domain Eukaryota; kingdom Viridiplantae; phylum Streptophyta; class Magnoliopsida; order Brassicales; family Brassicaceae; genus Brassica; species Brassica oleracea. The sequence goes on along the minus strand of NC_027751.1, from coordinate 44,412,598 downwards.
AAACTTATTTGTTTTCAGTTTTTTTTATTTTATCTTTTACATTCGTTTTCTCGCTTTTCTAACTACTTCATTATTTATATTTACCATAATATTTTGATAGCATTTATTTTACATATTAATTATAATAATTCAATATATTTGAATGAAATTACTCTATTTGTGACGAGAATTCAAAATCATTAATATTTTTTTATGTGTTTATATAATCAGTTGGATATAGACATTCGGGTACTTATTCAGGTACGAGTTATTTCTTTTGGGTATCAGGTTTTTTGAGTTTTAAAACTAGGTTTCATTCGGGTATTATAAAATTCATGTGGGTTTCGAACCGAGTCTTTCAAGTCCAGATGAATTCAGTTTTGATATATAAAAACCTACAAATATCCAAAAACTAATGTATCTGATGCCAGTTCAGATATTTGTAACAAAAGTAACAATATTAACTGATTCAGTTTGGGTATTTGGAATTTAAACTAAATTTAATCTACGAATAACCAAAGTAATCGCATTACTCTATTTAATTCGGATTCGATAATTATGTATAGACACCTAAAATATTCAAATACATATACAATTAATTGTATTTTGAAACATATAAAATATATAATATTAATCATGAAAAATAAAATATCAATTTATAAAATAAAAAAATTAACATCCGCACGAGCGTGCAGATTAATCGCTAATATAGATTTAAAGCACAAGGTCTCGATTTGAAATATGAACGTGAGTATTTTTTACACTTTTCTTTCAGTTAAGAAATTTTCAATGTTTTTTTTTTCTTTCAGTTAACATGGAAAGCTGACAAAAAAAGTTAACACTGGAATAACAAGTTTTCTTTTTTTTTTTAATTTTTCCAGCAAGAAGTTTTGGGCTATTATGGTCAAATGAAAGGCTAGATAAATCATTATAAATTCAGTAGAGTACATGATCATTGCTTGCTGTGGAATCAGCCGTGTTGGTGCAGTATATATTCTCAGTTTTATTTATTGGGCATAGAGTCAATCCCTCACATCAACTTCACTGCATTCGTGATTTTGAGATTTGAGCTACTACAAAATATATATTGTTTGTTATAAAAATACGCATATGTATTTTGATTCAGTTTAAAATTAAAATAACAAAAATTAATTTATCTCTTTTATTTAAAAATATTTCATTAATTTCCAACTTTTGTGATGTTACATATCCATTACTTCAAATAAAGAGTATATTTTCATATTGATGACTTCAAATATAGAATATATATCTTTTCATATCAAAAAAATAAAAAGTTTAATTTTAAAATCAAATTGATTTTGTAATTCATGGGAATAAAAGGTTGTTTTAAAAGATTCTTTTACTATTAGTACATCAGGTACATTTTCATAATACTATTCAGTACCCAAAAACATTAAATCTGAACATGAAAATTAGGGGTTTAGTGGAGAATAACCATAAGTGTATATATATCTTTGTATTATATTCAAAAGATAGAGATAATAGCTGTAAATGTTTAACAAAACCCAAAAAGTACGAGAAAAAGGACCATTGGTTGTTTCAGTTTTTTCGTTTTTGTTAAAGAAAGAAAAAGAAACTTGTTTCAGTTTTTTCTCAATTACAAAACCTTTATCAATGAATATAAAAAGCAGAATTATAGAAGGAGACCATAAAGAAAGAAAGAGAACTTGTACTTTTTATTTTATGGTGTAATCAATTATACTGGAGAATGCTTGTCTAATTTCTTGGCTTCATGGTTCTCTTTTTCTTGGCTCAAAAGCGGCGTTGTATCCCTGTCTTTCCCCTGTTAAAAAGGTAACAAAACCAAAAAAATTAATTAACAAAACCAACACTCTTCATTTTTCTTTTTTACTTTGTTGGTGTGATACTGTGATGACGTACAATAAAAGAGGACTCGGAGGAGCCTTGTTTTGATTTAGAAGCAACGGAGCAGAAGTAGGAGTAGAGAAGCATGCCAAGGACCGCGATTAGGATTCCTGCGATGTTACGAGGAGTGAATGGATCGTGGAGGAGAGTGTAACCAAAAGCAAGCACCAAACACGTTTTGAGATGCCCCAAGACTTGGTACGTCACCGGAGATGTCTTTCCGATCACTAAAAACGTGCTGAAGTTAACGGAAACCGCTATTAAACACGACAGCGTTATGAACCCCTGCATGGATACAAACAAGATTGACCATTGTCAAGTTTCACAAACTTATTATATCTAGGGCGAACCAATCAACCACAAACAACCATATTAATTTTATTTATAATGCCAACTGAAAATGAAGGAAATGAATATAATGATGTAAGATTACCACAACGATAGGAGAGTAATGGAAGGAGAAGACGTTGAGGCGAGTGAGGTATTTGTCGACAAAGGGACCCGAAACAAATAGTATAGCGGCTTGAAACGGGGCCGATTGGTAAAGGAGTTGTGTTGATGTCACGTTCAGTCTCTTTTGGATAGTGTTTGTTAGCTTCGCCAAACATACAAAATATACATTAACATTACGGATTAAATCATTATATATTGATTTTTTAATAAAAACTGAATTAAAACATACAATTTGGCCGACGCAAGTTGTTGCGATGGCAAGGAGAGAGAGAACAGAACCAACAAAATTGAGCTGAAGATCTGTGATTGATGCTATTCCAACCCCAACCAATAGCAAAAACAATGAGAATTTTATCTTTCGACTGCAAAATCAAATATGCCAACATGTGAGGGATGCTATATATGTGTTATTTAATAATCATGAATAACTAAAAATAAATAAGCAAAGGTTCACCTGAACTTCTTGTTGAGGAAGAGAGTTTCCAATAGTACAGTGAATGGAATGATAGCAAGTTTGGTCATCTGCCGTAATTCAAGGACAAAAAAATAAAAGCTGGTCAATCGTATAAATGTCACATGATGATGATTATACAATTTATTGGAATAAATATACTTGATAGAAGCCGATGGAATTGAAGCCGAGGCTGAGATTCAGAAGACCAATGGAGATGCCATTGAGGAGGCCAAAGAGAACAACAGTCTTTGTGTCTATTGGTTTATTTTCAAAGAAATTTAGTTTATATGCCACATGAAGTGTGCAATATGTTACCATCAAATGCCAACTTGTTAGTGTCGTTGCTGAAAGAAAACCATATTACAAAAACAGATCAAGATAAAGATAATATTTACAACATATGTTGTCACGTTAATTGAATGATTCAATTGATCCATATTTATAAAAGGTAAAATACCAAAAGGGAAGCCAAGATTGGTCATCAAAGCTTTGTTGCAAATTACAATGGAGACAGAAGATGCTACAGACAGAAACAAGGCTCCAATCACACCCATTTGCATACTCTTCATCTCTCCCATTTTCCTCTCTATTTCTCCTTGCTATCCTTCAAATCTATCAGACGAGAAGAGAGAAAGAGAAAATTATATTCTGATGGGAGAAAGAGAAGCTTTGTGAATGTGATGAGGAATGGATAAGCAAAAGAGAGATATGAGGTTTTTATTCTTTGTTAGTCCAAAAATGGTTGGTGCCTGACACCAAACTTCTAGTTGGTCAGTGTCTTCTGTTCTGTTCTTCCTAATTCCATATGTTCTTAATTATATCATTATTTATATATTTAAACACAAGATACATGAGAAAATACTCTTATGATGTAGCTTAATATATGGGTTTCCTCATACGAGGCTACTAATAATGATATGAAAGCAAACTTTAAACCATAAAAAACAATGAAAGTTAAACAGCCAACACAGAAAATAATAAAGTAAAGGGAGACATTACGGAATTCTATGGACAAATAATAATTGACTTAAATCAAAAGCAAAAAGGAAGGTGAAACTGAAATGTTCAGACTTTTCTTCTGGAGAGAATATTATAACACATCAGAAAATATAAATAAATTGGATTTGGTGTGAAGCTTCACACTCACTCCAAACCAATGATATATACCCTTCTCCTCTCCTTAATTTCCCCACCAATTACGTTATCTATTAAGAGCAATATATAAAATTGATCGAGAGACTGGTAATAAGACTGGTATTACTATTAACCTTTCAAAATATAATAAAATTAATTGTGACGCAAGATTGCGAAACAAAAGTACTGTTAAATCAAATATCATTGAGATGTTTAACCATGATTTTACTTTGGTTTTAATTTTACTTTGGAGATTTTCCAAATCCTTTTATAAATGAAGAAACTTATGATTTAAATTCAATCTTTTGCGTTCAGGTTTAAATTTTGCTTTTGGAAACAGACAAATTACTTTAAACCAGATTTTATAGGCTGATGAATGGACAGTGTAGGAAATAGATTTCACATATGAAACACGGACCGGAAAACTCATCAACTATGCTCCACGAAGCGGGTCTGAGACTGTAACGTCCCAACTAGTGCCGGCATTTGGGTTTTCGATTTGGATCGGTTCGAATTATTCAGGTTGGGATATTTATGAGCTGTTTAGGAACCGGACATGTTTCAGGTCTGATCGATTTGGGTAGTGTCAGATTTTGGTTTGTTTCTATTTTTCTATAAAATCCAAAGTCGAACTGAATTAGAAACAGTTCAGGTTTGGTTCGAGTTTAAAGCCAAAAAATTGAAAACCCCTGAATATCTGAGTTAAATCTGAAAACACCCAAAATATATTCGGGTAATTCGGAGATATATATATATATTTATTTATAAATTAATATATATATATATATATATATATATTAAAATTAATTAATATTTTATTATATTTCAAATATTTGGGTATCTGTCTGTTCTGTTCCGGTTCGATTTCAATTTTTTGGGTAGAGAGAAATAGGAACCATTCATGATTTGGTAAGTTTTGATCTGGTTTCGATATTATTTTTTGGGTTTCGGATAATATGCCCAAGCCTAGTCCCAACGTACAATCAACATCTTCTACTTCAGTGCCATCTTGGCAGTCAAAGCGTCGAGGCAGCGAGCTGAACATCTCAACGACTTTCTTACTTTTTCAAGAGATCATCACTTTGATTATCAATAAAATCTAATTTTGGTTCAATTTTTACTAAAGTTCTACTCTTAGGATATACATGGTGGTTGCGCTTGGATGAGGTTATTATAAAAGGAGATATATGCTTAGGATTTTAGGCAGATTCTGACTAAATACTTTGTTTGCTCTTCAACCTTCGGTTCAACCATTTTCTTACTTTCTCAAGAGATCATTGTACTAAAACACTTAACTTCATAGCCGTAGACATGCAAAAATCAAGAAAATAAATAGAACATAATATTAAAGCTATATCAAAACTATAACTCTCATACAGTACAAATAAAAAGGGTTTCACACGCCCTAACATCATAACCTATAGTATAAGGTATAATGTTTGATATACAAAAAGAGTTTTTTTTTTTAATTGATAAACAAGAAAACAAATGTATTTTCTTATTCTTTCACCACCATCCTCCCAAGATACTCCTTATCAGCATCTGCTAATCGGTTCTGAAACATAGTCCACTCCTTTTTGCATCTCTCCCTCACTCCTTGCCAAGGAGCTTTCCCATTCTCTGACTTACCTTGACTCCCAAGCGAAGGTATCACTTTATGAATGATCCACTGCGAATCCACAACTCCAATCTTCTCATGAGCAGGCTGCAGCAAGTGATTTTCATCATCAATAATACCAATAACCTTAGCTGTAGTGAAAACATAGAGACACAAACTACTTACTTCAACGCATCTTCTGAGAGCAAAGTCCAGACCCCATCCATGAACCAGATCGTTCTGCAACAGTTTGAACAATGATGTATAGATCACAGATACTCTGACAAAAGATCTGAGCTAAACACAAACCTGAATCATATGCCACACACATCGCCAAGCTTCTCTGGAAAATACAGGCGCCATTATTTCTACAAACCTGTGGGAAGGAAGAACAAAGCTGAGTACTGACAACAAATAAGCACACAAAGATGGTGAGAGAAGAGGAAAGAGATTTATTTACGCAGCACAAGGAGGTAAATGTGGGTCACTACACCATCCTGATTTTTCTTTAGTATTTCTGTTAATAAACAAACACATTCTTGACTCAAGAACCAAAAGAACAAAAAAAAGGCAAAAGAAGAATCGTTTAGGATCTTCTTACTTGTGGACCTCTCTGTCACCTCTCCTCTTTGTCATTTCCCATGTAAGTCCATTGTTGGCCTCTAGTCCTGGTTGAGAAATCTCCAAACCATTCTTCTTCACTAACTCAATGTACTTATCTGCATTGAAGTGCTCCACACCAAGGTCTTCATCCCATATGAATATGTACTCGTAAGCAGAAACAACATCAGGATGCAAAAATCTCTTTGCGTACCACCTGAATAAAACACACACTCTATTAGATGAACACTCATCTTTCAACTACTAGATGACTCACCATTTTGTTTGCTTTCTTGTACTGATATGAATAGCGGTCTTGGACCACTCAAACTGGTCCCACTCGGTTGTCCGGCCATCATAATGGAAAAGCAAAATCTGAAAATCTTCAGAAAACTGACAAGAAAATGACGAGAAATCTTCAGTGTATCTACCAAAGAGAGCATCATACTAACTGAAAACATGCGGAGATTGCAGTAACCTTCTTAACAACTGTATTAATATGGTTCCTCTGCTCAAACCCAACTGTAAATGTCACAAGATACTTTGGCTTCTTCTTCAAATCCTGCCAAAAGTTGTTGTTTCACTATTTTAAAACTCATGTATATAATGTTTAGAAAATAAATGTTAGAAAGTGCACATACTTCATTAGGTTCTCCCCATAATCTGCGCAAGTAAAGATCGGTTTTTGCCACAACAATCCCTGGAGGTAGCAGTTCTGCACCGTGCGGGTTGGTTGGAACATATATCTGCAATCACACACACACACACAAAAGATAACACTTTATGCTCAATGACAGGCTAGAGTCTAAGACACTTCATCCTTGTTATGAACAAACCCGAACTAACTTGAAGAAAGCAAAGAAACTTAAAAGCAAAAACGAATTGAGGCAAATACTCGTTTAGAATTTGTATATTGATTATGGAATGAATACATTACAATCTTTTAAATCCGTATTTATAGTAGCCTCAAAACCTGATTTTCTAAACATCCTTGTCTGCGGATGCATACATTATCTACCTGCCTAAAGCGAATGCTAACATTTTCATGGATACACAGAGATTTCAGACACTTCGAGAATTAACAATCCTCAATATATTGCTGATCTCTCATATATATAAACTACTCCTTGTACATATATATGTGTCACAATTCTATCAATGAATCAATCATATCCATAGAGCAAATAAATTTGATACATTACATGTTGAAATGGTCTTAAAACTACAAGCCATGACGTCATTCATACCTCAGGAAATTTTCTTGAACCGAAATCTTCAGGGGATTTGTGAGTAGATAACAAATGCCCATCTGATAAGGCTACATCAAGGGATGATATAAGTGCCGAGGGAAAGTTAATCTGCAAGAATACACGAAACTAAAATAAAAAACATGACAAAATGAAAAGAAGAAGAAGCACAAAGATGTTACCTTTAAAGAAAGTGAGGGTAATGTAATGCCAATAAAAGTCCCAACCACGATTCCTAGAATTGTCGTGATGACAACTTTTGCGTTTTCATTTGTTCTTCGAGGAGCTAAACCACTGCAAAGAGCTCCAACCACTTGAGTAAATCTTTCAAACTGACTCCTTTGTGTTTTACAATCAGAGAAGCAAGCTTAGAAAGAAACATACATACCTTCTGTGCATTGTTCCCATCTGGGTTTTGCAATTTATCTTCAAAATCAAATCTTGAAATCTTGAGGCAAGGCTTCGTCTTTAAGCAATAAAACCCAAGAAAATAATAGTTTTTAGTGGAGAAGAAACCTGTGAATCAAGAAATGGAATTTACTTAGAGGTTTTAGATCTCAGAGGAGATTTGTGTGATCTGCGAGAGCAAAAGAGTGACAGAGTGTGTGTGTGTGTGTGTGTGTGTGAGAGAGAGAGAGAGATGGGAGAGGCCTACATATTCTCAAAGGCCCAAACTCTATGCTTAATTTTGTTAATAAATGATGATTATAAAGGTAACCTCTATTATATTAGTGCACGCATTAGTGTATTTTTGTTTCATTGTTAGTGGACTTAATTACTTAGTCAAACTTAAGTAATGTCAGGTGTTTTTAGACGTCTTGATTATAAGTCAAACTAAATTAATATCGGGTACTTTAGACGACTTTATTAGAGGAATCTTAGTCAAACATAATCAATGTCGTGTTCTTTTTTTTTGAGAAGACTCAATTTCACCTAGTCGAGGACTACATTGTTTTGATTTAGCAAATATCTCAAGGAGATCGAGATACTATCGGTTAAAAACAACTGTAACAAATCTCGAATGGTTAACTTCGAAAGTGCTAACATAAATCAGTAGATAGTCAGCAATACAATCCACGATTGAGTTTAGTTTAGTTTTATAATGATGCTAAGCTTTTATGTTTCTTTCTTTTCTCGATTTTAAAAATGTAAAAAAAAATGTCTTAACATTTTAGAGGACTAGAGGATTGTGTGATAAAAAAAATTTCTTTTGTTTCGTCATGATTAAATTATAAATCTAAATCTGTGCATTTCTTAAATCTATTATAATAATAATAATAGTAATAATAAGTTGACAAAAGGTAATCATATAATAAAACTAGAGCATGATATATATAAATCAGTTTCAAGTATTACTTGAATTTGTGATTAAAAATAAGAATTTGTGATTTTTAGATTTTATTTTGATGTTTTTAATTGAGCTAGGAATATTTAAATTATTAATAGTTTATAGTTTGAGTTTTAATTCTACTGTAAATTCTTAGAGACAAAAGCATGTTGGTATAAATAACTATCAGGTTTACATTATTATACCATGAGCCGAAAGAAAGTTCTATGGACTAGGTTTTTTTTTTAGAAATTGCACTCCTTGTACAATAATTTGCACGGTTAGAAGTTTACTTTTCACGCTGATGTGCCTTTTTAATGATTCTTCTACCCCTTTTCTTCTTATAATACAACCTAAATCGTAACTCCTTTCTATCCCATCTCTCTTCTTTCCTCTCTTAAATCTTTCTACTATGTCGAGAGATCTCACCTCTCTTATTTTATCTCTTTCTTCAGAGTTTTTTTTTAACTCTTTTATGTCTCTTGATATCTCTGATCTTCTTCTCTTCAGATTTATCACCTTCTCTTATTTGCTATCGCCATCTCACCATTACACAGTGACCTCACCTATGCTCAAGCTCACCGTCATGTCGTCACCTCACGTTTGCTACAGCTCGCCGCCACTTCACATTTGCTACAATTCGCCTTCATTTCAGTCAATGGAGAAGAGGAAGATCCATGATGCTATAGAGGAGGAAGAAAAACAAAAGGAGAGAGAAGGAATAAAAAAATGAGAGAGGATGAAGAGAAAAACATAGACTCCCGGAGGAGACGACGGAGTCTGGAAGTAGAAGATGACGGAAGAGTGGTCCGTCTGTTTACTGATGACATCATGGATTACTAGTTGCATGATTCTCAACCGCCATAGGCTCATAGTTGGTGAGTCTCAACATGAGTCTGCTTGATTCTGGACATCAACTCGGCATAACACATAGGTAGTGTATCAATGGATTCCATCAAGTTACCCCCTCGTTTTTTTTATGTTGATGATGAATCCGTTAGGTTATGAATTGTTCCAAACTAACTAACAATAGACATAACCATCATTTGATCCAATAGCCGGTAATTTTAATTCTAAATATCAGCTAACATGTAAAGTATCCGTATAATTCTAAATATAACCATGTTATTTATGGAAGATCTGAAAATTTATAATATAACCATGCTAACTTACATATCAATTATATAAGCTCTATTTATATGAGTTAAGCTACCATTACCCAAAAATAGAATCAAGGAAGATGAATACAAAAACATATATTTATTACCCGGATAATTATAATCGAGAAAACATGTCTAATCAGATAACTGTAGTGTTAACCGACCATTTATTAAAAATACTAACTACAAATAATGATATCTAGATAATTAATAAATGGTGAAGAAAAGTGAAAGATATTTCCAAGAACCATGGTAACAACTAATAGTCGGTACTTCACCCTTAATAGACTCTCGTCTTCTGAGCTGATCCGCCCGAGATGGTACTTGACGACGGTAATGCGGAAAAGGCGGCAGTGGATGATGATGGTCATAAAGAGCATTTATTGAAGCGTGAAGAGTGAATGAGCTATTTCTTAAACAAGGCTCGTGGTTTCGAGCTTGTTTACGCGCCGTCGTGTAACCACATCCAAAACTTGATGGTTTGAGTGAGAGAGATTTGAAACTGAGTGTGTGAATTTGTGGCAATGAATCTAAGGATGATAAAATTTCTTAATAGAAAGGATCCCGATCTAAAAAACGATGATTTAGTGTTTGGCAATTTATCTGTGTGGAAAAGATGTGTTTGTGGTTTGAAGGAGGAAACGAGTGTTAGAGAGATAAAGAATATATATATATATATATATATATATATAGAGAGAGAGAGAGAGAGAGTATATGCATGTAAACCCGTGTGATTTCTAGAGAGAATAGATGCACCGTCACATCGTCACGCCATCACACCATTAAACTAGAGAAGGAATAGGGTCATAACAGTTATTTCTCATCTTCTGCAGTTGAGCCTCACGTTTGGGCCATTGTTTTTTCAATCCCTGCAAATTTCTGAATCTTTGTATATTTTGTTTGCAAATCGCTCTGGTTTTTTAGCAACAAACATGCATTATAAGAAAGAAAAAGGGTTCATGCCCAAGTTGTTACAACATTGTGAAGACATGTTTTAGCTAAATTGTCTGCAAGCCCACTCTTCTAGGAATGAAAAAAAGATAGAAATCAAAGATAGATGATAGATATTCGATATTCGATAATCGATAAAACTCCGTAGAAGATCATCAGTTTAGAGATTGAATTTTTCCAAGTAAGGCGTTGTTGAAAGTCTTGATATCTTTGAAGCCAAGGCCTCCCATTCCTTTAGTTTTGTAAGTCTTTCCCACGATAACCAAAACATTTTTTTGCTGTATTTCTATCCCAACAAAAGCATATCAGAGATAACTGGATTCTTTTAGAAAGCCCCACTGGTAATGGAAGCAAATCATTGCGAAGGAAGGATAAGCTGATAAAACAGTCTTGAGCATGGTCAGTTTGCCAGCTGTAGAGAGGAACGTCGTTGACCAGCTCACCGCTTTAAGCTTAATCTTGTCAGTAAGGAAAAAAATAGAGATCTTTCTTCTTGCGGCCAAATTGTTATGGAAAACCGAAGTGTTTTTTTTTAATTGAATGTTAAATTTAATTCAAAGAAAAAATACCTTGTTACATCAAATGTGTCATATGCTTAAATTGTAAATCTCTATCTTCTCCTATCAATAAACTTGCAAAACAAATTTAAAAACACTTCTATCTTGAGTTAAACCAAAAAGACATTCCTCCTCCCAAGTCCTTATTCCCTCTCCTCTGTGGAATGGTGAAACAATTTCCTCATATTCTTATCCAACCTTTTGACCAACACTTCACTTGGGGAAGGACTCTCATTATGTCTCCTTCGATTCCTTTCCATCCAAATGGTATGCACAGCAGATTGCATCATATAGCGAATAACAAAAAGCTTAACTTTGCTCCAGCTTTGATTGATAGTTGTAAGTCGAACTAGGCTCTCTCAATCCACTGTGAATTGATCTCGCAAGACTCCTTTCATTAGAGCTTCCCATATTTGCATAGAGTAAGGACATTGGCAGAAAAGGTGCATTGCAGTCTCTAATGGGTTTCTACATAGAACACATGAACCATCAGCATTGACATTCCAAGCTATCATACGATCTCTTGTTGATAGTCTCCCTTGAATCACCATCCAAGTAACAAAAGCATATTTGGGAGTTGCATGCTTAAACCACACAGCATGATGCCATGAGCAAAGTTGGTGCTTCTCTCGAATATTATGCCAAGTTTCACAAGTGGAAAATACATTTTTGTATTTACCCTTCCCATTTCTCCACAAAGACACATCTTTCTCATCTACCCAACTCTCCTTAAATTTCTCAATTTCCAACTCCACTGTATTTAGAATATGAGCTCGATGATACCTCTTCCTGTGATTTCTACAAGCTTCCACAGTTTCATTTGCAAGAATACTCATATCAATGTGCCCTCTGCCACTCAGAACCTCATGTAAACAATCCAAAGAAGACCAAGCTTCAAACCAAAAGGAAATTTTTTTCCCATTTCGCACCTCCACCTGATATAAACTTTTTGCAATCTCACGACATTTCAGAAGCTTCTTCCACATCCATGAACGACTCTGCGTATTCTCCGTTATCATCCAAATAGAACCCTTCCTTATAAGATATGTTTTTATCCAATTTACCCAGAGAGAGTGAGTAGATAGAATCCTCCAAATCAACTTAAGACAGCTTAATAAGTTTACCTCCTTTAAAGGTCTGACACCCAACCCTCCTTCTTGCTTTGTTTTAATTTAGTTTTCCTCCCATTCAGCTCCGGACCAGACCAAAGAAAACTTGAGCATATTCTCTCAATTTCTTTAATACAGCCACTAGGCAATCTAAAAGCAGCCATCCAGAAGTTCGTCAAACTCATAATAACTGAGTTTATAAGTTGTAGTCTTCCAGCATATGAAAGGAACCTTCCTGTCCACGAACTCACTCTTTTCCTGATCTTCTCTGTCAGAGGAAGGTAATCTAGCACAGTCATTCTCTTTGTTAACAACAGGAGTCCCAAGTAACGAACTGGAAGTGACCCAGTTCTGAACTGAAAATCACTAAGAATCTCCTCTCTCTTCTGCATATTACCCGCCATAAACAAAATAGACTTTTTCATACTTATCTTCAGCCCACTCATTCTATCAAAATCATAAAAAACTCTTAGAATCCCTTCAATGGACTTCCGAGTTCCATCTGCAGACACTATTAGATCATCAGCAAATCAAAGATGTGTAAGATCAATGTTTTTGCACTTCGGATGATATCCAATTCGACCTCCATGAGCAGCTTCATCAATCATCTTTGACAGCACATTCATACAAATGAGAAATAAGTATGGAGACAAAGAGCAGCCCTGTCTTAACCCTCTTACTCTGAAAATAACCCGCCAGCTCCCCATTAACTTGCACAGAGAAAGAAGCTGAAGTAATGCAGAAAGATATCCAGTTTATAAACTTTTCGGGGAGACCAATAGCGGTTAAGGTATTTAGAAGAAAAGACCAATGGAATGAGTCAAATGCCTTTGAAATGTCTATTTGCATAACACATCGAGCAGAGATGTATCCTTTACTATTTTTGTTGCCAGCAGAACGTTCTCCATAAGCACACTTTCCTTTATGAATGCAGACTGATTCAACGTAATGAATTTAGAAAGAATACCTTTTAGCCTGTTTGCAATGATCTTAGATATAGCTTTATAGAGAACGTTGCAACAGGAGATGGGTCGATAGTCTTTCATCATCTTACCTTCCTCATTCTTTGGTATAAGAGCCCTTATGGTAGAGTTCACTCCCTTTGGCAAAAAAACCTTCACGAAAATGATTGTATTGCCACTATGACATCTTCTCCAATTATTTCCCATGTTTCCTTGAAGAATTCAGATGTGTAACCATCTGGCCCTGGAGATTTACTTCCCAGCATATGAAATATAACATCCTTTATCTCTTCTCTGGTGACTTCTATTAGACACAAAGTGTCCCACATCAATAGTTGGAAGGGATCCTAAGTAATATATAAGATAGATGGACCACTCCACTTATTACCAATTGGTTTTAGGTTGGAAGCCCGTCTAGCTTAACATGGTATCAGAGCCCGATCCACGAAGTCCAACCCGATCCATCGATCTGGCCCAAAGTTGGCCTATCGATCTTTGCCCGAGCATTCCGAGATTGACGCTCAAAGAGTCATCATCTCGAGGGGGCGTATTAGACACAAAGTGTCTCACATCGATAGTTGGAAGGGATCATAAGTAATATATAAGATAGATGGACCACTCCACTTATTACCAATTGGTTTTAGGCTGGAAGCCCGTCTAGCTTAACATTCTCTCTCAAGCTTCCTACAATCAACCTCGCTACATTGGAACCCCAATAGCTCTTTCAATCTATCCACCGAGACTCCCTCAAAATCATTCAGTTGCTTCGTCATAAACACTACAAGAAAACACAGTTTTAGCAAGGAAATTTAACGAGGAAAACTATTCCTCGTGAAATTACGATGACTTAACGATGAAATTGCGAGGAAATAAAGTTTCCTCGTAATGGCCTTGTAAAATACCGAGTAAAGCTTTTCCTCGTAGAATCGTCGTAAGTTGACGTGGTTTTTCCGAGAAAAATGTGTTTCGTCGCAAATTCGTCGTAATTTTAGCATGATTTTTACGAGGAAATAACTTACGAGGAAAGAACGAGAAATCCACCAACTTAACACGTTTTTTTTGCCACCAACCTAATTTTTCGTCGTAAATTCCTAGCAAAATTCAACTACCAGATTCGAAAATTTTCTATATATATGGAGGTTTGAACATAATTTTAAGCACACCAACAAGAAAAAAAACGTGAAAAAAATGTCGGGCTTGGGAAATATTTTCGAGTTGCGGAGGTGGATGTATATGCATAGAGATGCTAACGGGAGAGTGACGAAAGAATATCTTGCTGGGTTGGAGCGTTTTATGCATCTAGCAGATTCTACACCGCTCGCCCAAGAAAGCGGTAAAATATTCTGTCCTTGTAGGAAATGTAACAATTCAAAGTTGGCAAATCGTGAAAATGTTTGGAAGCATTTAGTAAATAGAGGTTTCACGCCAAATTATTATATCTGGTTTCAACATGGAGAAGATTATAGTTATGATCAGAATGAAGCTAGTAGTAGTAATAGCAACTTTCAAGAAGAACCGGTTGATCATCAATTGCATAATGCACATAGTTACCATCAGGAGGATCAGCCGATGGTAGATTATGATAGGGTTCATGATATGGTAACTGATGCATTCGTAGCTCATGATGATGAAGATGAAGAACCTAACATAGATTCAAAAAAGTTTTATGAAATGTTAGATGCGGCAAATCAACCACTTTACAGTGGTTGTAGAGAAGGTCTCTCTAAATTGTCATTGGCTGCTAGAATGATGAATATTAAAACTGATCACAATCTACCTGAAAGTTGCATGAACGAATGGGCAGATTTATTTAAAGAGTATTTGCCGGAAGACAATGAGTCTGCTGATTCTTATTATGAGATTCAGAAACTGGTTTATAGTCTTGGGTTGCCTTCGGAGATGATAGATGTTTGCATCGACAACTGCATGATCTACTGGGGAGATGATGAGAAGTTGGAAGAATGTCGATTCTGCAAGAAACCACGATTCAAGCCGCAAGGAAGGGGACGTAATAGGGTACCGTACCAAAGGATGTGGTACCTACCAATTACAGATAGATTGAAAAGATTGTACCAATCGGAGCAGACTGCTGGAAAGATGAGGTGGCATGCCGAGCATACTCAGACGGATGGTGAGATGACTCATCCATCAGATGCAAGAGCCTGGAAAAATTTTAACAAAGTACATCCGAATTTCGCTAGCAATAGCCGGAATGTGTACCTCGGATTATGCACAGATGGATTTAGTCCATTTGGAATGTCAGGGAGACAATATTCATTGTGGCCTGTCTTTCTTACGCCATACAACCTGCCACCGGAGATGTGCATGCAACGGGAGTTTTTATTCTTGACCATATTAATACCCGGTCCGAAGCATCCAAAAAGGTCACTTGATGTTTTCCTACAACCACTGATAAAAGAGTTGAAAGATTTGTGGTCAACAGGGGTGAGGACGTATGACTGCTCAACGAAGAAGAATTTTACGATGCGAGCTATGCTTTTGTGGACCATAAGTGACTTTCCTGCCTATGGGATGTTGTCTGGATGGACTACACATGGGAGATTAGCTTGTCCATATTGTAATGGAACGACAGATGCATTTCAACTGAAGAATGGTAGAAAGACAAGTTGGTTCGATTGTCACCGTCGATTTCTTCCAGTTGGCCATCCGTACCGAAGAAACAAGAATTTGTTTAGGCACAAAAAGGTTGTGAGAGACACTCCTCCTCCATATCTAACTGGAGAACAAATTGAAGCGCAAATCGACTACTACGGAGCTAACGAAACAGTTCGCTGGGGTGGTAATTGGCATGTCCCTCGTAATATGCCTGATTCTTACGGTGTTCATCACAACTGGCACAAGAAGAGTATATTTTGGGAGTTACCATATTGGAAGGATCTCCTTCTGCGCCACAACCTTGATGTGATGCATATAGAGAAGAATTTCTTTGAGAACATCATGAATACAATATTGAATGTCCCAGGGAAGACAAAAGACAACATAAAATCGAGGTTGGACTTGCCGGATATTTGCTCAAGAAGCGAGTTACATATTAAAAGCAATGGGCAAGTTCCCGTTCCGATATTCAAATTGTCTTCAGAAAAAAATCGGTGTTGTTCAA
>NC_027751.1:44380589-44394257 GCF_000695525.1 Brassica oleracea var. oleracea | reverse complement strand
CCGCTCTACATCAGAAGGACGTGGTTCAAGATTTACGCTGTAAGTTTTTACAATTTATTCCTGATTTATATTTTTTTAAATTTTATTTTTCTAAACTAATTATTAATGTTTTTTTTTTGCACAATAGAAGTGGATAGAATTTACGAGGAGGTAAATTTTATATAAATTTTTTATTAATTCCATTTTACTTTAAAATTTAAATTTTAATATATATTTTATTGTTTTTTAAGGTCGCTCCCAAGAAAAAGGGACGTGTGTTGGGGATTGGTTCCGTCAACGATGTTCCGAGAGCGACTTCCTCTTATGGCCAGAGACGGGATGATGAAGTCTCTCAGCTGCGCGACGTGTTGGAGACGACACAACATCAGCTGTCGTCGACACAAAACGAGTTGGCCTCGACAAAATCGTCGTTCACAGCTCGTATGACTGGTCTCGAGAACTTCTTGGACGTCATAGCGGCCACAAATCCGGAATGGGAGGCCATGTTCAGGACCATGAGACAACAAAACCCCATTCCAGGCGAGACATCCGTGCAAGTCAACGAGGAAGATCTCTCGAGAAGGAGCGAGGAATTCTACGACGCGGCAATGCAGCATTAGTTTTTTTTTTTGTTATTGTATTTTAAAATTCAAAACTTATTTATATATTATATAATTTCATTTTAATTCGGCCAAAAAAAAATTTTCTATTCGATTTAATTTCAATTAAAATTTTATTAATAAATTAAATAAATATAATTTTTATTTATAAATTCAGTAAATAGAAAACAAAGTAATTGCGTCGCTAATTCCCGATGTATTAACGAGGAAAATTAACGACGAAATGTCGAGGAAATATTAACGAGGATTTTACGTGGATTTCGTTACGATTCTATTACGACGAATTGTTTTCGTGTTCCTTACGTTTTTATTACGACGAATTTATTTAGAGGTTTTTGCGGGTCTTTTACGACAAATTATTTACGAGTTTCTTACGAGGAAGCACAACGACCGCGTTACGTGGAAACCCCACGTGGTCTTTACGACGAAAACTTAATTCTTCTTTACGAGGAAAATATAACCTCGCTGATTAACGAGGAAATGGCGACGAATCTTCTCTTACGACAATCATATAACGACGAAACGCCTTTCATCGCCATTTCCTCGTAAGCCTTCTTTTTCGAGGAAATAACGACGATTTTGGCCGTCGTTAAATTTGTGTTTTCTTGTAGTGAAAATCCGCAAAGAAACTTTCCACTTCTACTTTAATCTCCTCATATGTCTTTGCCAGAGACCCATCTGCTCTTTGTATTTCATGGATGGCATTTCTGATTTCTCGAAACTTTGCAGAGTTATGAAAAAACTTGTTGTTACCATCCCCTACCTCAAGCCAATGAACCTTTTAACATTGCTTGAGAAATTCTTCTTCCAGCTCTGCCAAACACTGCCATCTTGTATTTGCTTCATTTTCTACTCGCATAGCTTCAATAGTAGGGTTTTCCAATGTCTCTTTCTGCTTTTGACATAAGTCTTGATACGCCTCTCTGGTTCTTCTTGATATATCACCTAGTTTCATCTTACTCAGAGCTCTTAGTGGTTGTTTTAAAGCTTTTAACTGCTTCGTAAGACGAAACATAGCATACGTTGAGTGGAATAACTTTTCATAATTCTTCCATTGAGCTTCCATCAGAGGCATGAACTCTGGCATCTTCGAGATTGCATTGGTGAACTTGAAAGGTTTCCTCTTTCTCTTCTCTTCTATATCAAGTTGAATTCTGCACTTCAAGTGATCTGAACATCCCCCGGACTCAAATACACAGTAAGTATGCCAGCTCTGCAACCAATCCTCATTTATTAACACTATCAAGCTTCTTACAGATTAATCGTTCCTCCCTTTTGTTACACCAAGTGAATCGTGGCCCTTGATAGCTCATATCTGTTAGCCTACAATGTCTTGCAACATCTTGAAAATCCCTCATTCCCAATGGAATTCTTGGCGAATTTTCAAAACCAGAGTGTTCCTCTCCTTCTAGAATTTCGTTGTAATCTCCTGTCAACATCCATTTCCTTCCTTTGAACATTGGAGCATCAGAATGATGTCTCAAATCTTCCCATAAACTCTTTCTTTCCTCTACTGTATTCTGCGCATAGATGAAAGAGCAGAGAAACTCCTCCTGATTCCCTGGCAATTTCACTAGACAAGTTATTAGCTGATCACTCTTATATATTGGCGTCATCCTCACAACCGATCTCCAAACAATCCACAATCTCCCCAACCTATTATACTCATAATTCGACACAAAACTCCAACCATCAAAAACTTCTTCTACTATCTTCGCTGCTTTCCTTTCCTTAACCCTCGTTTCAATTAGACCTCCAAAAAGAATAGACTGATCCCTCACCCAATTTTTAACTACTTTTTGCTTAGTTTGCTTGTTGAAACCTCTCACATTCCAGAAGAAACTAGCCATTTAGAGATGTTTCCGAGAACCCCTCTTCATATCTGTGATATGATTTGAAGCTTCCGGCACTACTCTGTGATTTGTCTTTGATAATCTTGGAAGAGGTTGTCTTGCTCTCCCCCTTTTCTTTTCTCATAGGGCATCTTCCAGAGTGTTTACCTACACCCCTTTCTTTTGTGATCTCCAAAACATTTTTAACTCTGCTGGTTCTTTCTGATGAAGTGGTTTTTGCAGCATATACTAGGTTTCTATTTACAGAAAACCCCATACATTCATTCAAGATTTTTTTTTCATTCAGGATTCGTGACTATGGGATTTTCCATCCAAACTGTCATATATCTATTAAATGTTTCTGGGCGAAGGTTTATATCTATTAGATTTTAATTGAATATATAATTGCATAAAAAGAATTCCAAAGAGGAAAATACGGTTTAAGCATCAACAACAAAAATAAACCTCGAAGATTGAGTTGTTTATAGGAGCATATCAGAAATTACATACCAAAACATACATTTTATGTTTGTTTTTTTTAATTCTTTTCCGAAATAAAATCCTAAAATACATTAAACAACAGAATCAACTACACAAATAAAGTCAATTTGTGTTTGCAACAAGGAACCCCAATTTAGAAAAAAACATACAATTGGGCTTTTATCATTTTCATCTTGAGATTTCACAAGTGGGACTCAGCCCAATTTGTTCCATCTCCCAGCTTTTCTTTGAGGCTACCTTCTCGTGCCTTGGTACATATTCCTAAAATTTTAAACCAAAAGGGAATTTTAAAACAATTTCTAATTGAAAAAATATAGTAAACTGAATAAAAAATATATATATAACCTCAAGTTTCATGACAAGGTCTTTCGCAGAAGGAGCAGAGACAATGATATGACGAGCAGTTGGTGAAATGAAACCTTCTTCAACTGCGTTGTCTATGAATGATAACAATGAATTGTAGTATCCTTCCACATTCAGTAATCCCACCTTCACATTCACATATATATAAAAAACAATCATACGTTAAAATTAATTATTTTTTAATTATTTATATATAATGTAAATGGATGCAAAATGATTACTGGTTTATCATGGATTCCAAGCTGTGCCCAAGTGATTACTTCAAGAAGCTCTTCAAGTGTCCCATACCCACCTACGCATGTACAATATCAAGCATTAGTTTTCGTTTACTAATCACAAGTTATTTTTTTTTTGTTCAAACTCACAAGTTATATAAATCTTGCTATTATATTGCTAATCAGAGCCACGCTAAATAATTAAAAATGTGGATAAGAAAAATAAAGGAACCAACCAGGTAAAGCGATAAAGGCATCAGAGTGCTTAGCCATCTCAGCTTTCCTTTGGTGCATGTCTGCTACTGCCTTCACTTCTCCCACTGTCTCTCCTGTTATCTTTATTTACATTTACCATTTACAAATTATTATTATTATTACCACTCACTCACCACTTGTGTGTGTCTTCTATATATATATTCCAAAACAACATGACAAAAGTCTTACACACTCTCACCACTTGCTGTATGGTGTTCTTTCTCCGGCAAAAAAAAATGTGGAGCATAATATAATTTGTGAATCTAATTAATGATTCGACATTAATTAATAAATCCAATTTTATCTACATGCAATCATATTTTAGCCCATTATGTTGTGACAAAGTATATATGTAATGATGACTCTCGGTGTTTCTCTTAAATTTCTCACTTTAAATCTTTTTTCCTAATCATATTTTTCGGGCAACATAATTGTAGACTATTTAAATTGTTTTAACTAACAAAATTAGACATTTCAAACATGGAGGCAGCTCTATTTTTTTATTTTTAAAAACTTAGCCTAACAAAAAAAAAAGAAAGAAACCAAGAAATGTCGTCGTCCAATAAACTGGGGCTCTTTTGTCAGAATCGAAACCCTCTTTAATATAAGACAAATCTGTGATACGATTTAAAGATAACATTTTTGAGGTTGATGTTCTTATTAAATTATCTACCACCAATATTGTTTGAATAAATATGTTTTATGGAAGTGGTAAAAAACAATACATTATTATTATTATTATTATTCTGGAGTTATATTCGAACATACCTCTTTTGGCATTAGTGTCTTGGGGATAACCCTGAGACAGTAACAAGACAAAAAAAGTTAGTTAACAAAAAGTAAACGTCACGAATTCTCCACGTATGCCAAAATTTTCAATTTTGTTAATTGTTTCTTTTAAAATTTAATGGACTTTAAAAAAAAATTAATGGACTTCATATTTTTTTTTTTGGTTTTGAATTGTTTTCTTTGGTTTAATAAATGTGTACATTTATATCATTTGTAAAGAGTTGATGTAAAAAAAGCTCAAAATTTCTTGCTAACAACTACTATGTTTTATAACCATAAGCAAAAAAAATATTTATAAAAATTCTAATTTTATATAAATACAAATTGTATTTTACATATATTTATGAATTCCATCGGTATCTTACAACAAGAACCAGTGCCACTTACCTGCAAGAGTTAAGTATTTTTCTTTATTTTGAAATACTTTCTATTTTATGTTTAAGATTTTAACTATAAAATGGATACACCAAACAGTAGAATATTTACTATCTCTAACCTTTTCTGTTAAATTTTAAATGTTTAGGTAAATCCTAGAGTTTTATTCTTCAATTGTATTGTTTGCAAATTTAATTTTGATATAGCTTAGCACTCGCTGAATCTAGCAATTTTCTATTACATCGTAGAAAAAATTAAAATTAAAATGTAAAAAGCATGTTGACAACAAAAAAATGTAAAAAGCCTAACCCGATGACATGGCGACCTCCATTGTAAACAGCTTGAGAAATCAAACCCATTAAACCTATGCTCCCTCCGCCATAGACAAGATCGATATTTCTGGATACCTAGGAAAAAAAACATTTCGACAAGAAACATTGTAAGTTTTTAGTTTTTATTTAGTAGTCGTTGTCATAGTTAATTAGTAAATACAATTGTCGACAAAAAGAGAGATAAAATCATACAGGTACGTGGATAAAGATAGTAGAGAAACTATAAGGGTTGAAACTCCATAATCACATTTTCTGGTAAAAGTACTTACGGAAGTACATGAAAAAAGATTGTAAAACAGAAAGAGGTATGAGATTTCCCATCATAATTCAACTAAAATACTTTTGAATTTTCATCCCTTTAAAAGCCTTTGCAACTATATATCTACCAGTGACCCAAAGTAAGTACAAACTGAAGATAATAATTTTTCAAAAAACAATATTATCTAAGGAAGATAATGGACAATTATAGACATGAATAGTTGACTCCACTAAGTCTATATGTCCACTAAGTCTATATGGCTAAACTGCTTTAGTAAGGACAAGTCAGTTGAGTAAATCCATTCCCGAGCAAGTTGTAAACCCAACTTTTATTTGGTCAACAGAAAAAGATTAAATTATTTTAGAATACAACATTTTGCTCTCTGCTATTGCTAATATATACTTACTCCGTTACGTTTATAAGCTGTTTTGAGTGAATGGAACTGTGTCTGTTATTTGTACATTTTTTTTTTTTTAGTTTCTTTTGGTCAATGCTAATTTAACAGTAAAGAGGTAACTAAAAGGGATGCATGAGAAAAAAAAAACTGAAATACTTTTCAAATAATTTGAAAATAATAAAAATATTTCCAAAACAAAGCAGAATTGTGTAGTTCTGATTTATTTAGACATGAGTCTTCCCCAGAACTTGGAACTCCAAGGGTTTTACTGTAATTTTCAACTGTTTCCAAACGGGAAGACGAAAACCAGAGACTTTTTTTGGGTTGCTCACAAACTGTGAGACAAAAAATATAAACAGTCTAATCTACTGTTTCAAAGTATATACAAAACGATGTTCTAAGAAAAAAAATAATCAAAAACAAGTTTCTAAAGATAAGAAAAAAGAAAGAGAAGGAGAAAAAGAAATAGAACTTTTACCAGTTCGGCTCCGAGTTCGATAGCAGCATCTCTGTAACTGGTTTTATTACCAGCACTACTTCCACAAAACACACATATTCTCTTGAACTTCGGTTCAATCTCCATCCCTCTCTCTCCTCTTATTTCCCAACACAGAGTTTTATTTTTAAGAAATAGAAAGAAGAATCTCTTTCTCGTTGTGTGTTGGTGTGAATGTTCGTTGTACATATATATAGAATATTCGACGGTGGGGTAATATACCCTAAGCTCATACGCTTCCTAATAGTAAATAAATATTATCTATGACTTTGACATTCTTTTTCCTTTTTCTTTCTAAAACACGAGTTTGACATTCTTCCATAATAAATACTTAAATAGATTAGAAATGGTTGAGAACCGATGGAATAGATGTTGTCTTATTCATTATGTTACTATGCACCGACTTGTCTTGATTAAAGGTTCACATTCATTACATCACATGCTATTTAATATTTCCACAAAGTGCTTATGTGGTCGAGGTGTGGATGAGATATGTTTCGAAATTGACGACTGTTTTCTGATGATTATTAAGATTTAAAATTGTAATAGAAGAAGACTCGGTATTAGACAATTAAACAACTTGACAAAAGAACAACCAAAACTAACAAATTTAAACAAGCAAAATAAGTATGGAACTAACAAAACAAAGTTTCAATGTCGATTTAAAACCCGTACAACTAACAAAATTTTCTAGTCTAGCGGCAGTACTGAATGTTTCTCACACACGACTATGCGAGGTCGGCAGTTCGATACTCGGGGAAAGCGGGGTGGTATTGGGTTAGCTAAAAAATCCCTACGGGGATTTCTAGCGAGGTGGCCCTTTGGGGTGAGCTCAGTCACTATAAAAAGTTCAACCTATACAGTTTGAACCAAGCGCTCGTAGCTTGGTGGTAAAAGAGGTACAGCTGTACTGCCCGCCACCCGGGTTCGAGCCTTGACCACAACGGATTTAACATCCCTTCCGTTGGGGCGCTGGACTCCTTTCGGGGGGATAATTGGGAATGTGGCTGCCCAGATACCAAAGTTATCAAAAAAAAAAAAAAAAACTATTCTAGTTTTGTTTTACTTTTTGGATAACTGAACAAAATTAGCGGATATAATTGTTTAAAATTAAATTAACCAAAAAATTACTGTTTTATTTAACTTTAAATCCATCTTAAAAAGACTATTGTATGGATTTAAACCCATATACATTCATAAGAAAAATAAATGAATTTGTGCCCCTAACAACAAAAATGACAAAATATGATTGTTGCAGCTATATGGTCTCATGTGCGACAACTGCATATCTCTGTCCATAGCTTAAATATTTGTTGGTTTAAGGTCTGATCAAAACCAAATTTGTTTAGTCACAGTTCATAGGGAAATAATGTTTGAAGTGATTGATTGCCTCAAATTTCCTACGTTTCTCATACGGAATTCACAAATAACATTAGCATCCTATATCACAATAAATGCACCTAATGCACCTAATGCACCTAATGCACCTACTATATACATGTTACTATTTTGTATATATTCAGGATTTTAAGATATCGTACAAAAAGAACATCAAAATGAGAAATTATGGCATCCCGTGATTTAAAAGGTTTTTTTATAGCATTTTTAATGTATTACTCCATTTTTTAAATATGAAATCTCTATAATCCTACTATATTTTAGAGTGGCAAATAGAATAGTCAATGAATTGAAAACAAATTTCTATTTTGAAATAGTCTCATTCTTACTATATATTATATAATAATAAAATATTGTTAGAAATTTTTTTATCCGAATTCTATTTTAGAATGAAAACTATATTTTAAAATTAAATATGGAATAAGATTTCAGATGGTTTTAGAATGAAAATTCAATAAATTTATATATTCTCTTATTGAATTTAGTACAATTAACTTTAATCATTTTGTGTTTGCCGTCAAATTATTGGTAGTAAAATACCAAGTTTTTTACTGTGAACGTTTATCGTGTTTAGCGCAATAGAATGTTGTCACCATTCGAAGTTACAAAAAAAAGCTGACACCGTTCGCATTAGGACGTACGATTCGTTAGCTGCGTAACGGTCTGTACACACCAACAAACACGTTCAGGCATTTAATCATACTTTACCAGTGGAATAATATATGCCAATTTCTTTTAACGTTACTGTCATATGACTCATATCGTAGTTCTGATTAAAATCTGATATGAATTAAGCTAAATCTGAAATTTCCACTTTCTAATAACACTATAAAACAGTTTATGTTCTTTCCCGATACACGTTTCACTTTTTCCAATTCATAAAACAATTAAAATCTAACTAAATCTTAACTAAATAAGAAAATAATATTTATTTTTAATCTCTTTAATATGACAACTTATGCCTTTTCTCTCTCTCTTTATTTTTTTCTCTCTATTTATTTATCTTTCTCTTCTACCATCAGATTCAGATCTGTGCTCATGTCTCTGAGAATGATTTTTTTTTTTTTGTAAATTAAGCTACATTTGTGTAAATTTTTTTTTGTTCATTTTAGTCTACTCTCTAACATAATAGTTTGAAGTATTTGATCTGTAACTTAGTGTTCTTATTTTCATTTTTTTTTTGCTATTTTAGACTTTGGACAAGAATCATTTGTTGTTGACAAGATCTTGAAATATATTTCTTTCAGCCCTTTCAAAAAACACATCTTCTTAAGGAATAAGCTTCATGACTCTTCAACAATTTCCTTGAAGGAGTTTCTAGCCAAGTATAAGAAGGGAAGATGAACTCAAGTAAGCCTTAAGGGCTTGTTGATGTATCTATCAGTACATCTGTAGAAAGACAATACTTTGGAGGTTTTACTAGTAATGTCTCTGAATTATGTTCATTTAACATTTGTCTAAAATCGGTGAGGTTTTACTGGTAATGTCTTCGAACTATGTTTATTTAACTTGTGTAGATGGGATGAAGGTGAAACCGACATAGATGAGTTCTCATCTTATGATGATATGCTTGCTGCACAAGATTTCACTCAACGATACAAGTTAAGAAGGCCAGAGAATATGTATTTCCAAGCTCATCGTTTTAGAAAACCTATTAGGTGTACAAGTGAACTAATGTACATGTAAGGTTTTGAAAATTTATGTACACGTGGACATTGAAAATTATGTATACATGTTTGATAATTATGTGTACACGTTTGCAAGTTTTGCTTTTTTGTACACACGTATGCCACAATTTCTATTGTACACAAGTACACTCATGGATGTGCACAATTTTTTTGTTGTCGACATATGAGATTATGATAGAGATACAAAAGTTTATATTTTTTTTTATAAATCTTTTTATTATTGAAAGGTCGTGTAATCATTGGCCCATCAATTCTAAAGTGTACATATTTACCATACCTACAAAAAGATTTTTATGTCATACGTCCAAGTTTTGTTTGTACACATGTACGCCACAATTTATATTGTACACATATAGACTCACGGATGTGCACAATTTTTTTGTTGTGGACATATGAAATTATGATAGCGAAGGGTAGTATTGTAATTTTATATATCTTCTTCTTCATCGACACTCTCTTTCTACAAAATATACAGCCATTTTTGTTTTCAAACATAAATCACCATTTTTGGGATGATTTGCTTTGATTCAACCTCGTTTCTTTATTATTATCATTCAAATATGATAGATCCTTGATATAACAACTGATTTTTGACTCAAATCACCATAACATATATGTTTTTTAACTGACTTTGTGCCGAGTGTACTAAACTCGCGGTGGCGGAGAAGTCATGATGTTCCGGTCTTGGTGGTCAGAAATAGTTTAGGATCAAATGAAAGACGACGAAAATGCTAATCTAAAAAAGCAAACCAAAAAAGTTCACAGTTTTCTACGTTTTTTGGGTTTCAATATTTTAAAAAATTTAAAACAAAAGCAAAGAAAAAAATATTCTTGTTGTTACGCTTAGTTAGCGGCACATATAACGAAAAGCTAACTGGATCTATAAGGGTGGCACAAAAAGAGCTAATGGTTACACTTTTCCAAGGCCAACAATGTCTTTAACCACCAAAAACTACTCTAGTAGCAGAAACTGCTCTTTTTTTTTAAAACACTAATACTTTCATTAAATAAAAAGGTAGTTTAAAGCCTAGATGATACAAAGTTTGCAAGGCAGACCTTTGCTAGGGCATCTGCAGGCCCATTTGAGTTCCTAGGAATGAAAGAAAAGAAACAGAAAATAAACGACGATGTGAGGCCGGTGATGTCCGAGAGAACTCTGTGGAGTTCCGATGAACTTCGATTCCGGTCGATTGCTCTAACGAGCACTTGGGAGTCTGAGCGTACCCAGATATGAGTGAGTTTGAGGGAGATCGCCTGTTGGAGAGCTTCCCTGATGGCTAAGGCTTCTGCGAGAAGCGGGGAGGAGACATGCATCTGAATCTTCGATCCCCTATTGACTTCCACGGTAGATGGAGCTGTGAAGATCCAGCTGATTCCTGCTATTGTTGAGTCCGGCTTTCAGGCCGCGTCTGTGTTACATCGGATTGCAGAGCTCGTTTCAGTCGGGAGCGGCGGGGCTGCAATGGTAGCAGGTCCTCTTGCTGGCTTGGGTTTTTGGGCATGTTCTCATTCCCTCGCCAAATGGATAGCTTTGTTGAAGGTCTCTTGTGGTAAATATGTCCTGTTTTGGAAGAGGAGTCGGTTGCGAGAGCACCAAATGGACCATCAGATCCAGGGGAGAAGATTGATGGAGACTCCATATGGTGGGAGGTTCTTCTTTCTCTGTGAGCTCACCAGGAGTCCTCGGAAGGAGTTGAGTGTATTGTGATCCATATAGCTCTCCCAAGGTCCTGACTTCCAAACTTCTTGCGCAGAAACTGCTCTTTTGTGTAATAAAAAATCAAAAACTGACTCATAGCGTAAATCACTCCATTTTCAAATCTGAATTTTTTTTTATTTATCTGCATAATTTTGTTCGTGTTTACTATCTTATTATTATATTATACTATAAATCTGTGATGCATATTTTTTTGTTAAAAAGCTTTTTATTGAAAATAGATTACACTACACAAAAACGTATATAAAAAACAACAATAAAGATGGGACAAATCGAGAACTGAGCAAAGAGATCTAATGATAAACAAACCACGTTAACAAAAAGAATGCTTGGAAACTCATCCAAATTGGAAGCTAAAGACTCGCAGAATGAATCTAGTAATTTCTTTACAAAATTAAAATTTTATTTGTTGTTAATTTATCAAAAAATGTTTTATGTAGTTAAAGTTATTGTTACAAAGTTGAATACTTTTATGTTATATTTTTTGAAATAACATTTCCTATAATAAACCTAAATATATTCAAAATAACCAAAATAACTTATATCTATTTAAAAAAATATCAAGAATTTTTTCATACATTATCCTTAAACACATAATTTAGTTTATGCATCTACCTTATGAATATACAAATTAATTATTCTGTTAAAATAAAATAATCAAAATTTGAATTTAATTAAATGAAAAAATATTAATGTTAAGTATATAATTTAAAAAAAATTGAACTGCTTTAGCAATTTTTCCACCAGAAAAGTTGAATTTTTAAAGGTAAGGTTTTTCAAAATCAGACACCATCATTGTGAAATCCGCAACTTATATTGTTTTTAGTCAGTTCTAAAATTAGTAATATAATTCATAGACAACAATCAACAGGCAAGCAGTGGTGGAGCTAGCCATAATATCTATAGAGGTTAATACTATTTAAATTAAATAAAATAATTATTAAATAGATTTAAATAATTAAATATATAATATTTTAAATCTTTACAAGTTTAAATAAGAAGAATAATTTGTATGTTATAAGATATTAGAAGGTTTGAACTAGTAAAAAATGAAAATGAAAATTCAGATTGAATTTTTTACTAAGCAAATAATTATGAAAATGGACAGTAACCAATACGATAAACGCTAATTTTTTTAAAAAATCATTTGTTCAGTTGTCAAAAGATTCATGGGTTCAACTGTAAAGACAAATCATGGGTTCAATTTGTTTTTGAGAAAATATTAGTGTGGTCAATAAGCTAAATTTATCATATTTTACCAAATTTTATTTTGAAAATACAAAAAAAAATTTGTTTTTGAAAAATTCAATGGGGTCAGTTGATATTTTTAAAGATATATTCTTCACCAAACTTACTAAGACGAATTAACGTCTTCTGTCTAATCCTGTGGATTGTAATGTTGTTATCTACTGCAATCATTTAGTACTTGCGTTTCCTTCATGTATCACTGACCGAAGTTCTTCTTCCCCTTATTAATAAACTCTATTTTTTTCTTTCTCTTTTGGGGTACAATATGTTGCAAAAGTGACTTCTTTTTTTTTTTTGTTTTTTTGATGACCGTAGGGTTTCCAGGCGCTAAGCACAGATTAATCCCCACGAGGCTTTCCATCCGGGCACGCACGGTTATAGGCGGGAAGGTGATCAAGGCGACTCGAACCCAGGGCGGGCACTCCAGCCGGAGTTCCAATACCACTAGGCCATAGGCCAAGAGCTCTGGGTTAACCAAAAGAATGATCTTGTTAACGCGTGTATCATATTCATTCGAATACTTACTTTATTTTTTGAAGTTAATTACATTCCGCCGACAGAATTTTATCTTCATATTATGAGAGTCCATAAGGTGATATCAATATATGGTTCAAATTTGTGCACGATAGAAAAGCCAAAAATATTATATTCCACCTACAAGATGTATTCACATGTGAAACACATGATGACTTATTTAATGCTAATATGACTCACGCTCTATATATACGGACTATTTTAAATTTATTATTTTGTATAAATCAAATTAAATAAAATGGTAAAAGTCCAATTTCTTTATTTTTGCGTTTTAAGTTAAATTTTATAATAATGATTCTATTTTTTGTTAACATGCAGGTTCTATTTTTTTTTCAGAAATTATAATCCATTCAAAATCTATCCACTATGGAGAAAAAATCTCAAGAAACTTAAGTGCAAGGTAAAAAAAACAAAGCAAATAAAAATCTAAAATTTGGTTAAATATATAAGAAGGAAATGGTTTTATTCAATATTCTTATGACAGTGCAGAAACTAATTAAGGAAATTTCATAGGAAAATCTGATATGCAAAATGTGAGCTCATTATTTATAAAAAAATGGTTATATAAATTATCAATTGCTAGCCTGTATCTTGCAATACCACCGTTGTAAACTGATTTTCAGAATATTGTCCATTATAGTTCCATAACTAAGTGCTTTAACTCCCCCAC
>NC_027751.1:44370039-44380541 GCF_000695525.1 Brassica oleracea var. oleracea | reverse complement strand
TACTCTGCAAATTTGAAAAAATATAATTTGAAAAAAACTTCTGATACTCTGCAAATTTGAAAAAATATAAAAATTATTCGTGATTTTTAGGATCCGACGAAAACTCATTCCAAATTATAGAATAGAATATTTTAAAAAAAAACTTAAAATAGGGATCGACCATCGGGCTAACGTAGATCACATACGCTTGTAATGGACCAAAAGAAGTGAACAGTCACAAGAAAAAATTGTCACGGACTTACATTTCGAGCTATTCGATATGGTTATTCTTTGGCAAATATATATCTAGTAGAAATAATAAAACTAATTTCTGAGCTCGGCAAATTGGGAAAGTGTAACTGTATCCATTTTTCACTGTTTTTTTAACGAAATTTCAAATTTATTGATCAAAACTGAAAGTTGGATTTACGTTATGATGATAAGCTAATCTAAAGTGTAATGAATAAAAGAATGATATGTCCTAATCGGTGTAGACATCAAACCATCTCCTAAGCAAAGACCCCAACTTGTGATTTCCCATGTATTTTTGGGAGTAAATTCGATTTTGACCCGTTTTCCAATGACTTTAGTAGTCCTCTTCACTGATGCACATGTGATATAACATGATTTTAATAATATTTAGCATCTTATTTAGTTCTTTTAATCACTTTATGTTGCATTTAGTGGTCTACATTGCATATATATGTTCATTTGTGTGCATTAGGGGTTTGATTGCACAAATGGAAGTTTGGAGCCAAAATGAGAGGTTATTCTTGTGTATTCAAGACTTTGTGGCCGATTTGGAAACCATCAAAAGTCCAGGGACCAATGATGCAAATTCAGAATACTCGCTTGTGTTATATTGCGAAATTAGAATGTTTGGGGCTGAATCAAGATGATGTTTCTGCACTTTTGATAGTTTTGGGGTCCAATAGTAATTATCCGAAACGTGAAGGGCCAGATGTGCAAAATCCCCAAAACCCACCATTGGAGAGATCAATTGTTCTTCTCGCCGGATCTTGTTGACGACGGCGAGCTTGATTCCGACGATGAGCACGGCCGCGACAGTGGAGCTGAGCACGGCGGGGAGGAGACAGCTTGGAACATAGATCCCGTGGTGGAGAATCGCGAGAAGCTTGGAATGGTGGTCACGGCTGCTTGACGACGCGGCAAGCCTGTTACAGTGCTGCGGACGAAGGCAGGCCGCGGAATTCGATCCGAGAGACTCATCCGTTGTGGACGAGCCGCGGCTGTGCAACGCGGTTTGAATCTGACCGGCCGGGTGACGAAAGGCGCGAGCGATGGGCGCGGGTCAAGCCGGGCCGCGGATTTCGATCCGAGACGTCGAGTTCTGAAGCAACGGACCGCGGACCACGGGCGCGGGTTGGAGCCGTCCACGGTCGATGACAAGATCAGCCAATCCATTTGTCTTTCGGGTCAAACCCGGGTTTGTCGGGTCGACCCGGTTCGAATTTAAGCCTTTATAAATACTTGTTAGACCTAATCTTAGGGATTATCTTGTTTTCTCTTAAAAAATACATTGATACATCGGAGAAAGTTTGAATCTTTAGGAATATAATCTTTTTTTCTTGAGTAATTTGAGTCTATCTCATTTTCTTAACATGATTTCTCTTGAATCTATTATGTTTAAGGTTAATCACGAAGATTAGTGAATAGACTTTTTTTGGATTCATGGGGTAGGATGATTAAGTGATGATCTAGAATGTTTAGAGTAGATTAATATGTTTCCTTGCTTGATTGAGTGATCTTAAAGCTAATCTAGAATTGACCATTTTAGATTAGAAATATAGACATTTCATTGCCCGGAAAGTGTTCGATGAAATATCTGAGCCAACTCAACATGCTCTTAGCTTACCCTACCAAAGGAATTTGATGTTAGGGGAGTTTAGAAAGTTGAATGATCTGCTCTTAATGATTGTTTGATTGACACAAACCAAAGGAATTTGATGTTTGATCAATGAGAGTAAATGAGCTTTTGTCTTGAAAAAGAACTTGCTTAGAATTGCTATCTAGACTTAGAGAAATGTGTTCATTGAAACCTTGTCATTTTAGATTAAATTTTAGTCATCTGAAATCAAAATCTTATGCTCATGATTCTTCTTTTATCCATTTGATTGAAAGTTGCTAGTTAGTTGTGTTAGAACCTTGTTAGCTTGATTGAATCACCTCATAATATTGATTGCATTTAGCTTAAGTGTGAACCTGAATTCTCTTTGATTTGAAACTCTTAGAAATGTATTTACATCTAAAATACTATAATGATTTGAATCTTGGACCCTTGAAAAGTCCATTTTACCGCAATGCCTTCTAGAGTTCTTCTCCTTCCACAACACATATATAGAAATCTGAAATACTAATGGCAGGAGCACTGCATCAAGTCTGTTCCTATTCGGACGCAGTAAGGAGGCAACACATAAAGGACACTGTTTGTTATTTGAATAACCATGAACTCAAATATATAATTAATTATAAGGAGTTAATTTTAAATTTTTTTATGTAGAATTAAGGTTATAGATTTTTGGCTCTAGTTTTAGATGTTATAATATAGGATTATGTCGATATGGTTTGATGTATTTATAAATCTTTTAAAACCAAGATATTAGTTTCTATATATTCTATTCAAACTTGCAGACAAGATAGTTAATTGTAACATAAAATGTGCATAATCTAGAGCAAAAATAAGTAGTTGATCACGTTTTTTTTTTATTTCCCACATTATTATAGATTTAGATTATTATGTATCTACAGTTCTGAGAGCTTTTACAACGACAACAGTCTTCTCTTATTTTGATCACATGTCTTTTGGATTTCTAGAGAATATTCAGGTAAGAGTTTTATTTTAAATTATTTGGTACATTTGAAAAATAAGAAATAATAATAAGAAAAACTAAAAGTGATAGTGTTTTCAAGTATTCCAAAAGTAATCAACACACAACAGATAAATTAATATGAACTGCTTACCTCAATATGTTAACTTAATGAAATGTTCATTTCTACTTAATATATGTAAATATTGTATCATGGTTTAGATTTTTGAATAGTTATAAGTACTTTTTAATACCTTTAAGTAAAAAATATTGTTTATGTAGCTCAACGTTTAAATTTTTATTAAATTATATAAAAAAATCCGAGACTCCATACATAACAATGGAACTGAAAAAGAATAAAGTAACACCGAAATACAGATTACAGACACTCCTAATAAATTATTATTGAAAGGACCAGTGACGGTTTGCCTTTTCTAATTTAAGACAATTCCAATATAGATGGACATTCTTTAATTGCTCAAGAACCAAAGATTTTACGACACATATCTCATACACTAACCCATTTGGGGCATACACTTAACCATTTTGGCCTCCACACTTCAGGAATGTGGGGTCTACCACTAGTTTCCACCATATTCATTTTTGGTAGGTATAACAAAGGTCCAAAGTTTTTATAAGGAGCATTTTATTTTTAGTGAAATTTCCATGCTATGTTCATTTGGCACTGAATGTAGAGTTTTATTTCAATAATAAATTTCCATGCAATGTATGACTAACTTCAAGAATTGATTGAAAAATTAACAGAATAGCAAAGCACGGTAAAAAAACATCTTGAAAAAATAAAAAAGTTTCACCTAAATCGTCTGTTTCATCATCACAAATTCACAAGTACGCTGAAATTGCTCTCCAAAATAAGGAAGGAGAAGAAAAAGAATACTTTGTCTGCCCACATAAACCCTCGATTCGTAAGTTTATTTGTTACTATCAATCCGCGTTTTACATGGATAAATAAGTAAGAAAGAACAAAATATTATAAATTTTAATATATATTTAAATATTTAGTTTTATTTCATATGAAAATAGTGGGAGAGATCTATTGGATATCCAAAAACTGCTCAGCAACAATCAAATTAATTTTCACTATTTATTTTTGTTTCTTGTTTGAAATCATAAATTTATCTAATTAATAAGAAAATTTTCCTCAAAATGTAACTGTTTTATATTTTTCTTAATGTTTTTTTCATTATTATAATAATAAATAAAATGAAATTATTTGTAATTGAGGTTGAGATTCAACACATTAATTATAATTTATTTCTCCTTTTCCTACAAATTTATTGATATTTTTATCTTTCTTACACATTTTATTTTAAATGTATTAGTTTATATAATGGTAAGGAGAGTACTCAATCACTGAAATATTAAAAAAAAAATATTATTTAGATCGCATATCATTTATGCTAAAATTTATACATATTTATTTATAACTTTTCTATGAATATAATTGAAAATAAAATAAACTATATTATCCAAACTAATTAGGATTTTCAAAAACAAATATTATTTGTTTGTTTTTAGGGTATACTAGTGATTGTTTAACTTTATTTGATTGCCTTTTGTATTTAATTTTATTATTTATTTAACAATTTTACTATAAAATTTTATTATTAAAAAAATAATTTTTTTTTAATCTATTATTTATACTAGTTTTATTTTAAATAATATATATGTATCATGTTTCAAAGATATATTTTGCTAAAAATTTGAATTAAGTTGGATTTTTAGTGATACAACACTTTAAATATTCTTGAATCGGAAAAATGCTTTAGCTAATTTTTTAATATTTTAAACCTTTAATTTATAATCATTAACGTATATACCATCCATCTATAATTATGTGATGAAGAGTGACATGTATTAATGGTTTTTGAGTTAAAGTGTTAAAATATTAGAAGTTAACTGATGGGTTTTCTTCCGCCTCAAAATAGTTGATGGGATTATATCACTAACAATCATTTAAAAAAAAAAAAATTCCTTTAAGAAATCAATATAGAAGATGACTTTTTTTATCTAGTTATCAAATGTTTCTTGTTAACCAATAACATTTTCGGCTTAGATTAAGTGAATGTAAACTGACAATGGAACGATGATAGTATAAATAAATAACGAACAGACTGCAAAGCCAATTAAAGAAATTTCGGCTATTGGACAATGTAGATTCCAAGTAAAAATAGATTGACTAACAATCGTTGCAGGATTTTACGAAAATAATGTCAGGTCAGTGGCAAGCAGTTAAAGAAACTACTATAGAAAAATGAGTTAGACCATTAATGGTGCTCTCTGACCAAGCAAAATAAGAAAACTGTCATTAATTATCCGGCTTGGTGAAGAAGTTTGAGAAGTTAAAGAAAATTTTCTTATTTGGCTTTGTTAAAACATTAAAAATTAATTCAGAAATTTCCTTCCAATTCAAAAATAGTTGAAAAGTTTTACCACTAAAATTTCAGTTAAGTAATATAAAATAAAAAAAATTATATTCATTTAAACATATTTATATGTAGATTCAATTTCAAAATTTAAGTACTAAATGATATGATATATGATTTTCAACACCAAAAATATATGATTAGAATATGTTTAGAATCTTTTATGAATTATTAAATAGTTTTTTTTTTAATTTTTGTTGGTCAAATAATAAGAAGATGGGAGAAAATGAGATATGAGTTACCTTACAAAAAAAATTTAAATAAGTGTTGAGGTTTGTTTCTCAAAAAAGTGTTGAGGTATAAATTTTTAGTGCACTATTTGCTTAGATGGTTTTTTGAGAAAACACATTTAACTTTATATATATATATATATATACGAAGAAATACTTTAATTCTTGGTTATTTTATAGTTATTAATTTATAGAACAACTATATGTTAGTATTTTGTTTTGCTAAGAACAACTATAGGTTCAAGAAAATGATGTGAAATATTACCCCCGAATAGTATTAATTTTCTTTTATTTTAAATTTACGTTCTATTTAGATGTTTCTGTAAGCAGAGTCTTTTTTTTTTGTTCGTTTTTATAATATGGTATTCTCTTTTTTTCTATAACATGTTATTTTATATTTGGAAACCCAAATTATCAAAACTAAAATGAAATCATAAACCTATTTTCATAAAATAAATTATTTAGCCCACTCAAAAGTAATATATTACTTGAAAGCACCTGTTTATAGCAGTTTAAAAATAAAATAAAAATTTCCAAAATATATTTTCGTTACATAGTAGATATTTACTGAATTATCTTTATTTTTGTTTGTTATCCCACCTATAGAGACCTTTAAGCATTATAAGTGGTTCATGTCAAAGTGAAGACAGTTGTAAGAAAATAACAGATTACAATTGAACATATGTCCATGTTCAAAAATGTGTATATCAAAATAAATTGTATTTACAGTTTTTTTTAGCTCAAATTTAAAATTCTCCTTTTTCTTAATAAATGAGGGGCTATGGCTATTATATTCCCCGAGCGATAAATCTCCTTATAAAATATTTTCAACAAATTCATTGCGAACTGAACATCTAGGGGCTTCGAGCCCCGGCCACAGCGGATTTAACATCCCTTCCGCTGGGGCGCTGGACCCCCTACGGGAGGATAGTTGGGACTGTGGATACCAGAGTTATCAAAAAAAAAAAAAAACTGAACATCTAGGGCGAACCTTACGAGTCAAAGTGGCCCAAACAAAACGGCTTAGTTCCCATTATGAATTGAAACCATGCACACTAAGATCAAAAGAATGTCATTTACTTCTCTCAGGTCCTGACCTAACAAGCACTAGACCATGTTGCTTGAGTTAACTTGATTTAATTTTGGCTTAATTGTTGTTATTAGATATGCGTCATTCCACAATTGATTAAATTTTAAAAGAAAATACCACAAAAATGTACAAAACTAAGATGCATGACTATTAAAAGGAAAAAGCAAAACCACAAAAAAATTGAGAATATTATAGAGTCACATGGAGGAAGAAGAAGAAGAGGGGACCCCTATTCTACCTTCCTACGGTTTGACAGAGTCCTTTGTCTACAATTATAATGAGTTATTTAGTTAGTGCTTGTTAGGGGTGGAACGGATGACGGATCCAAATATCCAAAAAATTTAGGGTAGCTCTGGATCGAGATCCGTCAGATACGTGATTTTAGTGTCTGTATTTGAATCGATCCGTGGTTTTTATATATCTGAATTTTAGATACCTATCTAGATATTGTTATATCTGCGGGTATTTGGATCAGGATCTATAAAATAATAAAACTATTTAAAAAATTTAGAATACTAGAAATAAACAAAAGTAAATATTTATAGAATGTTTATAATATATATATTATATAAAATTAAAATATAATATTATAAACTGATTTTATGTATAAAATATTAATATATAAAAAAAACTACTAATAAAATTTAAATTAAAAACCGGATATCTAGACTTAAAAATTAAGATATCCGAATCCGTATCTGGATCCGGATATCCCATATATCTAATTTTCAGAGAGAATTGAGAGCATATCTCGGAATGGATATGGATCCCAATTATTACCCCTGGTGTTTGTGACACTATAATCAAATTTACCTCATTATGAATATCATTTGTGTAATATTTATGTAATTTTAACCAAGCGAGGACGTACGGTCCAGTGGTCTTGAGGGAGCTTTGGCCCCAATACGGACCCTGGTTCGAATCCCGCTGGCCACCGTCGATTAAAATGGGGTGAAAAAGACGGCTCTCCAGGATGCCTTCTGCGGAGGTGTACTTAGGTGTTAGTCGGGTTCCCTCCGGGGTATCCGGATTACCTGAATTATCAAAAAAATATATATGTAATTTTGTAATCTTTATTTTCTAATATATTAATTATTATATTGTAATCTTTAATTTGTATTATATTTCTCAATGAATTATTATTGTTTTGTGTAAGATAAATATATTTAATTTTAAATAATTTAATTTTATATTAATAGTTCTGATTTTAGGTTTATTTATATATTTTATTAAATAATAATAATAAACGTATATAAATATATGTATCAATATTTCAATAAATATAATTATAAGGCTTAAAGTGATTAAAATTAATACAAGTATATTTATATATAAGTTATAAATGTAGGGACCAAAATCAAAAATATATAGTGTTTTGAGGTTTCATTATTCTTTTTGTTTGTGCGCAACGATTATATTAATCTAAATGAGCTTGAAATAATATAACTAAAGATTAATTCAACGGCAAACTGAATAAGGAAGACTACTACAACGAAAAGAGAGATAGATGTATTTAAAGGATGGAAGGATCCGAAAGGTTTCATTTGAAATCCAAAAACTAATGTTCGAAAAATAACTGATTATTAAATAAATCGACGTTGATACACCCATATGAGGAGGTTTGGGAGCGATAGGTAGATGTCTTAGGGGGTGGTATTCAATCCAGGAATTTGAAAGAATTCATAAGGAAAAACTTTTGCAGTATTTTCAAAGATTTGATGAGATTTTAATGCATTTATCTAATTCATATGCTTACTTCTATTATTGATTTTAAAAGAATATACATAAATTTGATAGAATACTAATTCCTCTAAATTCTATGAATTTTCGAATCCTTGTATATTTAAAAAGGTAACAAAAAATATTTTATTCTTAAAACTGAAAGAAAAATAGTAATTAGTACTACATAGTTTATGGATTGTAGCAATTTTATTAAAATCATAATACTAATAAATAAAATATATGGATCATCTAAACTCATAGCATCTCTCTACATATCTTCTAACTTCTGCCATAGTTTTTTTCCAAGTATTTGCATTTTCTTTATCTTGCTCTTGTGTTCGTAATGCGAAAGTACACAACCGAAAGTCTCAGAAGGCATCTTGATTTGGTTAACAGACACTGGGTTTCTTCAGCAACAAGACAACATTGACTTTATATTTGTTAATTGTTGTTTTTTATATTTGCCGGTAACTCTTTAATAATTATCATCCACAAAAGTCTCTTCATTCTTCACGTACTTCTGGAAAAAATGAGAAGTAGATAAATGATATTGTTTGTGTTTTCCTACGATTCATTACAAATATCTGCATAAGAGCAAATAATTGACCCTTTACATTTATACATGACATTTTCCATTAAATTCTTATCAAATACCATTACTACAAAATCTATCAAATATTGAATAACAACAAAATTTAAAGTAATTAAAAAAATGATTCCAAATGCTTAATCCAATAACAAAAGAATTTAAAAGAATTGATGAAATCCACGATTGAATAACAGTGGAATTTAATGTAAACTATAATTCCTTCTAATTCTATCAAATTTTTGAATCCAATACCTTATTCAAAGATGGAATGTTGACCGAAAAGAACTTTAGGTGAGAGAAGCTTAAGAACCCTAGGCAAAATTAAAACCAAAAAAATCCTAACTGGTTTGATCTGATACCGATAGTCAGACATATAGATCCACAGGTTGAAAAATATGGCAGGAGGTTTCGCTATTCATAATCTTAATATTCGAGGGTTTAAATACTTGTTGATGAGAAAAAAATAGGTATCATCAATCTTGCATGTGGAAGCTTTAAAGGGGTGAATTGAGATTTTTTTTTTTCCAGCTTATTTGTTTCATCGTTTAATAAAGGAATTACTTAAAATGGCTGTTGCAATTTCCCATCGTAAATCATTTTCAAGTTACATGCTGTTTTTTTCAAAGCAAGTTAGATACTATTTTACAGTTTCAAATAATAGCACAGATATCTAAATGAAGATGTTGGTCAAGACTTTGTCTGTTGCTTCCTACATAGTGTTTGTGGAAATAAAACAAGGTTTTATTGTATTGATGGATGCTATCTGCAGGTTGATCTTACATATAATCACATGCTTGTCTCAACGATTAAAGTGATGCATATGTACGTACGAAGGAAATTAAAAACAAATATGAAGGAATTCAGCTTATATCCTTCTTATTTAGCTTAGTTAGATTGGTAAAATTCTTATAAGGTTGCCAAAATAAGTTGGTTTAACTTTTAATTTTAGTTTGATTGGAATTCAGAGTAAGACATAAATAATAAAATTTGAACGTTGGACAACTTTTTTGTAATGAATTTTTATTGGATTGATTCAACTTCGAAGTGAAGCTCTTTTGAATTAAAAATTTTAAACAACTCAGTTTTAGTTAGAAAAATAAGCTCTATGAAAGAAAACATATCTTTAGCAGATTAAATGTCTCTAGAATGGTAGTGGAGTTTTGACTAGTTTTTGGTAGATGAATTAAGATATAGGAAATATATCATGAAACATTGTATCTCCTTTATTCATTATGTAAATTCCAAAAAGGTATCATCTGTCTCTTAACCTTAAGTAGGACAAGCAAGATTTATGTTCTATCACTACAAGAAAACATATTTTTTACTAGGGCAGAATTCGTTGTAAATTCGTCGTAAACTGGGTGTTACGACGAATTAACGTCGAAAGACGTTTCGTTGTTAAACGTCCGTCGTAACGGAGGTTTCGTCGTAAACGACTCATTACGTTTACGACGAAATATATTCCTCGTAAAGCTTAGGGAAAGGATTCGTCGTAAACGCCACGTAAGTATTCGTCGTAAAGCCCACGTAATTATTTCGATGTAAAGCACACGTAAATACTTTCGTTGTAAATCACTCGTAAACATTTCGATGTAAAACCCTCGTAAATATTTCGAT
>NC_027751.1:44360305-44367218 GCF_000695525.1 Brassica oleracea var. oleracea | reverse complement strand
GTTTTTTTGCAGAATCGACACTCTTCTAACTTGTCATCTTCTTTCCAGTAGATCATGCAGTTGTCGATGCAAACATCAATCATCTCCGAAGGCAACCCAAGACTATAAACCAATTTTTGAATCTCATAATAAGATTCAGCAGACACGTTGTCTTCTGGCAAATACTCTTTAAACAACTCCGCCCATGCATCCATGCAATTCTCAGGTAAATTATGATCCGTTTTAATATTCATCATCCTAGCTTCTAGAGACAATTTAGAGAGACCTTCTCTACAACCAGTGTAGATTGGTTGATTTGCAGCATCTAGCATTTCATAAAACCTTTTTGCATCCAAATTAGGTTCTTCTACATTTCCAGTTCCATCAGCTATTGTTGTAGTTGTTTCTAAAAATGCATCACTAATCATATCTTGAACCCTATCATGATCTACCATCTGCTTCTGATCTTGATGATAATTATATTCATTATGCAAATGATTCGGTTCTTCACTATGATGACCATCCTCAAAATTATTATTACTACTACTAGCTTCATTTCCCCCATAACCCTCTCCATGTTGATACCAAATGTAGTACTGTGGTGTAAATCCTCTGTTTACTAAATGCTTCCATACAGTTTCACTACGTGCAAATTTTGAATTCTTGCATTTCCGACAGGGGCAGAACATCTTACCGCTTTCCTGTGTGATCGGTGTACAGCCCGCCTGGTGCATGAATGTCTCTAGCCCGCTCAGAAATGCGTTCGTCACCCTCCCGTCGGAATCTTTGTGCAAATACATCCAACTCTGTAACTCGTAAATACTACCGCCACCGGCCATTTTTTTCTTAGATTTTTTTTTGAAATCTTTTTTTCTGATTTTTTTTGGATTTTTTTTCTCCCTTTTGTGTGTTGTGAGGAAGAGACTTATGGGAAATGACATATATATAGAGAAATTTTCGAGTTGGGTAGTTGAAATATAACAACGATTTTACAAGGAATAGTTTACATGGATTTTACATGGTTTTAACATATTATTTACAACGACTTTACGACGAAATTAGGTAAGTTAAAGCACATTGAATACACGTTTTCACCTAAATATAACGGTAACATGTTTCGTTGTAATGTCGATGTAATGATTACGACGTATTTCTCATTCCACGTACATTCGTCGTAAACTTACATGGAGTTTACGACGAAATCTATTCGTCGTAAATTTACATGGCGTTTACGACGAATGTTGGATTCCTCGTAATTGCGTTGTAAACACCATGTAAATTTACGACGAAATATTTGCGTCGTAAATGTTCGTTGTTATGGGCACGTTTTTTTGTAGTGTATGTTATATCTTCTTTATTCATTATATACTTAAGAACACATAGATATATAAGATAGATAAAATAAATTCACCTATTTTCTTATATATTTAATCAGCTGATCCAGTCAGTGTGTTAGGAACATAGTTAATGTTACAGTGTGGACTTCTCTTTGAAGAGGCACTACATCTGTAGTTTAAATTTGAAATATTTTTCGACTAATATTAATAAATAACTAAATCACATGTTACTAGACTACTTGAAAATTGTCTAGCATAAGTTCAAGCTCAAAAACTTTTTTTTTTTAAACTGGCCTAAGTTTAAGCTCAAATTTCCAACATAACTATGATTTTGTTTTGAAGAAAGCTCGAACCCCGGAAAGAGTGTTTTAGCACATTTTCAAATATCACCCACCACTTAACCACAACTATTTCAGACAAACAATTTTTTCACAAGCAAGAGAATGGTTCAACATATTGCTTCTTCACGGATTTACGGTTTATTCAATTATTTTTCCATCAAACATATGTAGAGTAGAAAATGAGAAATTGTTTCGACTAACAACAAACGTGACGTTAGGCTAGATAAAACAGAAAGCTAGTTTAAACTATGTACTTTTTTGGGGTAAAAACTATGTACTATAAATCTGTTTTGTTCTTAAGTCTTAACCATTAGTAGAAGGATTGGTATAAAAACAATATATTTGATGGACATTCATCAAAAGATCTTTATAGCTAGATGAGACTTTATAGCTAGTTTTCAAAAGGTTATCCACTTATTAAGTGTTAATTACACCCAAAATTTCTAGTTATTTGTTCTTAATGACAAAAAGCATTGTATCTGGTTAATTTTGTTATAACACAATAAGTGACCAACGATGGGATTCGAATAAAACGGAACATGTGTAAGAGACCAAAGAGACATAAGAAGTGGAGTTCCCGTGTCACACATCTACCTTTGCTCTTTTGTCTGAAGTCAAATCACTCAATTACATCGATTTACTTACATATATTATTACAGTTTTTTAAACAAGAACAAGAAAAGCTATACACAATGATGATAGTTAAGTACTCACTGGCCTCTAAATTATTTTTTTTTAAGACCCAAAATTTGTGAAATTGATGAAAATCCCACTATGAAGCCACAGAAGCAGAGGCAAAAAAAAACAGGTAGGGTAAATCGGCATTAATTTAAGATGCTGTCTCTATTTAGGATATTTACACCAAGACATGTTCCCACATGAAACATCTTTTTACATCCATATGCAAATCACATCTTGTCCCTCGTCTCCTATGGAACATCATCCATCATCTTCACTTATCCCAGTTTAAATGAAAATAACAATAATAATAATAATAATTTACTTCCTTTTCCTTCGGTCTCATTTTAACTTGTTTTTAAGTTCTTTTTGTTCCATTTTATCTAATGTTTTTTTTCAACTTTTTTGCAAATTTGATACTTCTTTAATATTATGTACCTTAATAGTTTCCGATTAAGTTTTGTGCTTTTGTTAAAGTAATTTTAGTTAAATATTAAATAAAAGAAAATTTCTTATGAAAACTAAAAGTATTTGTAGTTTTTTATTCTAGTGTTTTAGCCAAAATATCTTATAAAGTGGATAAAGGATTTATTTATTATGTTCCTCACAAATTTGCTTGCTAGTAAAAAAATTTTGATAAGCAATTTTTAAATAGTAAATCCGTTAAATTTAACCCATAAAAGGGTATCGGAACAAGCATTTTCTGGTGTTTCGGAAAAACATTAGAACTTAAGTTACAGGAAAAAGTTAAAGCAAACTGAAACATGCACAAAAGAAACTAATTGGGCATGAGAAGAAGAGAACGATGCA
This sequence comes from Brassica oleracea var. oleracea, assembly GCF_000695525.1. Classification (NCBI taxonomy): domain Eukaryota; kingdom Viridiplantae; phylum Streptophyta; class Magnoliopsida; order Brassicales; family Brassicaceae; genus Brassica; species Brassica oleracea. The sequence goes on along the minus strand of NC_027751.1, from coordinate 44,364,073 downwards.
TAAATGAATGCTCCGATGAACACTGATAGCCAAAACTTCCAACTGTCCGGATCTCTCCAAAGACGGTGTGTCCAAGACCAGCAAGCGAACCGTCATTGGTTTATTTTTAGAGTGCCCACCTTCATAGGTGTCCCACATCCAATTATCGCCGAATCCCAAAATAGATTCCAACTCCCAAAACCCTAAACGCCTCAGTTTCTCCACAGGCTTTCCATTTCACAGGTCTGAGGGTCTACGCGCTTCACTAACTTTAAACCGGTCAAGACATCACCTAGTGAACCACCATCACCCAGGGTTGCACTGACGTCAACAAACCCAACTCTCAACAATCGAGACAAGACTCACAGCCCCGATGACTGACTAGCGGAGTCGGATGGCCTCACCATCATCCTCTAACAGTGAATACACCATCAACTCCGACGAGTCACTAAACCACCAGATATATCTTAAGGGCCACCGCACCAGAGGACCCACCGACACTCGGAAAAGAAGAGAAGTGCCTCCGATCTAAAGTAGAGCTCGTCTGTTCCGTCTAATAGATCATATGCCGAAAAAAGGAGGGAGGGAGATCTCCACGCGAATCGGCGAAGCTTGCCGGAGCCGGAAACCTCCTCATGAACAAGGAAAAAAAATCTCGAGAGAGAAAAAGATAAGGCGCGTGAAAGCCTCTCGAACGCCTGCTTTTTTTATTACCAATTTGTTTTATGCAATTTTTTAAATCTTCTTAATTTTGATGCAATTTTTTAACTTTATGTTCACCCAGAGGGTTGATCTATAGTTGTTGTAGGTGATTTTCACACCCCTATTTATTTCCAAAGCATCAAATTCAGAGCAATCAAGTTTTAAATATTTTTTTGAAACCACAGCTCTTGAAATAACCTGCAGAGCCAAATATCCAAAGCAATTTTTTAGTGCTTTCCATAAAATTCTACAACAATAAAATCTAAAGCCACAGCAAAAAATTTACGGATTTTTTTCTACAGCAAAAATTTTAAAGCTACAGCCATTACCAATCAGATCCCTAGCTCACTACTGTTATCTAATTTAACTTATATTAGTTTATTATCCACAGTTTAATTTAACTTCCTCGTTGTGAAACTGATGGAATCACTTCTGTCATACACACACCTACTCAGCCAACTATCTTTTGAATTAGACACTACTGTATAATTTTAATTTATAGTACATGTTGAAAGACTTCAAATAATTGTTTTGATTAATTATATAAGCAAAGTGTAATTATTTTGGAGGCTATCCGGATAGATTTCTAGAATTAAGTGTGCTTGACTAGAGTAGTCAAATAATGGGTGAGTTAGCAGCAAGTGGTTCGCGATATGTGTGAATGAGATTGAAGCACATGAAAAGATTATGTAGTGATTGCAGAGTCAGTAAATAAAACTAATGAAACTTCAAAAAAATTAATTCACCAGCCATCATAAGGAATGAAACACACACATCGAGTGAACGAACATAGGAGACCCATTAATCGTAGATGATAGGTACATAACAATTATTTCCTCAGCTTTTCTAAATTTCCTAAATTTTTTAAGTGTTTACTCTTTTTGGTGACTAGTAATAATAATATTATTATTACAATCATATTCCAATATCTTTTTTCTAAAATATCACTAATAAAATTTTTATCCACTTGACTGAAAGAGCTTATCTCTATGAAAGAAGAAGTATATTCTCAGATTATTTCTTGAAATTTTTCTCTTATTGCAATCAGTTTACTTCAAAAAGTTTTTATCGATAAGCTTGACCAAACGGAAAAGTGTATCTCAGATTCAGTTTCCTCACCGCTTTTTTATTTTGTGGAATAGCATATCTAAGGCAAGAAGATGCAATCAAGACTACTTCAGTTTTTTTTGTAGGTGAAAGCTGGTGCTCGACATCATGATTTTATGTGACGAACTTTCCGCTATCCGATTTTGTCGTGAAGGTTATTCCGACACATATGAGATTTGTCTCAAATTTTCTGTCATCTTATTTTGTTATTGTGTTTATTATCAAAGAAAATGGTTAATTCCTTCAATCTGTTGTATTAAAAAAAGTTGAGTTTTAATGAAAGTAGATTATGTTAAAAATATAAAAAAGAAACACTAATTTTACATAAATTTAAAAAAAACATAAATATATCTCAAATAGATTTTAAACATTAAATTTTCTAGAACAGACAGAATAATAATAAATTCCTATGAGTTTCTAAATCAAAATTAATTAACAATGACAGAAATAGTTAGTGATAGTCATACACGAAATTATGCTTTAACTTGTTTTTTATACAGATTTATTGTAGTATACAAAGTGCTACAGCTTGATCACGATTTTTTTTTTTTTGTTTTATAAATTATTATTTAACAAATATGATTTGTACAGAATTTTTGTATTTTAAGTTTTGTACAGCCTTTATATTTAAATATGTGTTTTCATATTTTCAGTTAGTTTTTTATTTAATCCTCTTCAATGGTTTTAATTATATTTGATATAATTTAACATTGGAATGGAGCTTAGATCATTTTGTTTTAATGTTTTAATGTTTTATTGTAGAAATAACTTAATATATTTGTTTTATCTTTTTATATTTGATATTATTTTACATGTTCAATAGAATAATCTGAAAAATGGCAATCATAAAAACGACTTAACTATGGTTAACTTATTTTTAATACAGATTCTTTTTGTAATATAACACAGTATTTACTTACATAACCCTCGTTTATATTTCAAGCGTAAAAAAATATTATTATGAGCCCTGGGCCCTGTCTCAATGGTCGACTTATCCAAAATTTAGAAAGGTCTCACGGAACAAATGTCACAATGAAAGTTCGAGCAAGCAATACAGTGATTCAACAACAAGCCTAAAAAGAGCCAATAATAAATTATTTTTCGAATAAAAAGGGTATGACACATTCAATAGATTAATATTTTATCATATACTAAAGTGAATGAAGTGATTATAGAGACGTGTTAAATGAAATTAATAGATATGTGTCATTATTAGAGACATTTTCACATCTATGTCGACAACTTCTAGGTTCATTATCTTTTACGTGTAGACGTAGATGTCATAATCCAATAGTATTTGGATCTTATCCTCATTTTTAAGAAGATAATTGATTTTCTTTCCATTATCCTACTCTCTTTCACTTGACTTTTGTTTGCTATAAAATAAAATTTGTAAGGAAACGTATATTGACCAACAGAATAATCCCTTTTATATTATTTGAGGAGCACTCTTATTAAATAATCTTATCTTCATGTGTGATTAACCAAAATGCCATTACTTAGGTGTCATCACTAGGACTCTTCTCACAACCTTACATTAAAAACTCTCCCTTGCCTAGATCAATTACATGTAATGCCATTACTCATTATAAATAGGCAAAATTATACTATATGTTTGGTATAGAACCGAAATTATTCTATCTGACATCCATTAGCTAAACCTGAAATAACTAATTTATTTGTCTTAACCAAATCCGGAATTTTATGTAGATTCATCTATGGTATAACAACTGTGTTCTAAAATAATCGTTGAGCCATATATTAAGTTTTGAAAACGTATTCATCATGTACATTGAAATAAACAAATTTATGTTATATAATATAAATTACACTATATTAAAAACTCGACATTTCAATTTCAATGACCAAAACTTACTCATTCACTAACACAATAAAAAATCCATATGAGGATGACAACTACAAAAAACGTGTAAAATAATATATAACAGTTTGGTAATATCGTGAAAAAATTATTTTGCT
>NC_027751.1:44355036-44360161 GCF_000695525.1 Brassica oleracea var. oleracea | reverse complement strand
ATATCAAAACTGTTGTTGTCTTTGATATCGATTCCATCGGGAATAGACGACCCTCCGGCTTGATCCACTGAATCTTCGGAAACCTGAGGAAGATCGAGCCCGAAGATTGACCAATCCGATATAGTACCCAAAGCAACAAGACCTTCGCAGTCCTTCTCCATCTCCCTCAAACGAGCAAGCTCAGCGTCCACATTCAAACTCCCATCCTTGAGCTCGTTTAAAAGATCGATGTTGGCAACCACCACTTGCAGCTGGATCTCAGCTGACGCCTCCTTCTTCTTGTTCACCCATTTCTCCTTGAAAGACTCTAGGACCACTCGACATCGTCCCACGGCGTCATGACGAGCAACACGTGAAGCACGACGGATATCTCGATCCTTCTCGACCTTGAGCGCCGCGATCCTGGCCCTATATACATATATGACCATTGATTATAATGTGTGTTAAGGAAAATATTAATGTGATATGTACCACTAATTTAGCAATTTATTTAAAATTTTTTGATGCAATCGTTTTTATACTTTAGTTGTCATATTATCATCTATAGTCGAACTAATCATGATAAATCACTGTTCCATGTTTCTACAAGACCTTTGTGGAGATTTGGTTGCTGTAAATGATATTCAATATATAAAAGATCTGCAAGCAAAGGATGATTATCAGATTACTTTTATTCTTCTACAATTTTTATGTACTCCAGAACCAATATAATTTTAATAAAATATAACAATATTTTTTTCTGGACAACTAAAATATAACAATATAACTTCGATATTTTATTTTATTCATCCCGCGCAAGGCGCGGGTATCACCTAGTAAATGATTAATTGGGTCTCGAATCCGCTGGTGCTATTGTGTAAAGCCACTAATACGTTTGTGGAGAGTTGAAATATCTCTCACCATTTTAGATGGACTAGCTTACTTTTTAAGGGTTGATAGTTGACGCCAATGCTCCACTCTATACAGACGGTCATCCATTCGTGTTAGTTCGACCCATTTTTAAGTTATGTGCCAAAATTTCATTGAAGCTCTGTATCATGATAGTGAACTTTTCGCTTATTCCACAATATTTTTTTTTTTTGATTATGAGTAACAAAACTATATATCAGCTGCTACCAGTATTGGCTGTTTAAACTAAAATGTAACGATGAAATAGATACATTTTTGTAAGAAAGAATAGAAATATAAACATTGTTAAAAATAGATTTGAAAAGAACTATAGAACCGAAGAAATACTAGCCTAGCAGTATATAGAAAGTGTTACACGTGTAAATTATTATAAAAAAAATCCAATCAGATCATATATTATATCGGAAAAATAGGGAGAAATATAAGTAGATAACACAAATACACTGTTGTAGTCTAAATTATTTAGGGGTGTTTAGCCGGTAAAACTAAACTAATTAAAATCGAACCATGGTTTGTATTTGGTAATACTGAGTACACCGAATGGAAGTATTTTTAAGAAATCGCGATATGTAGATATGGTTTGTATATAAACGATCAAACCGAATAAACCGAATAATGAAAATATAGTAGTATAATTATATGTAAATTCTATAATATAATTAATATTATATACATAATTTATTTATTAATATGATCTTCATCCCTAAAATTATGATTTTAGTAATTTAATATTTTTGTTTTAAGTCAAAAGTTATTTTTCATTTTTTTATCAAACTAAACAAGAAATAATTTTTACTTTTTCGTTGACATATATGTGTGCTAATATTTATTTAATAATATTAAGGATTTCTAATTTTTTATACTATAGAAAATATTATTTTTATAAACATAATATGTTTACTAAATATTTTAAATAAAAAAAAAATAGTCTACTTAAAATTAGAAATGTATTCATGTTTTATTAAAGCCAATATTTAATTATATAGAATAAAATTTAGAAAATTATAAAATATAAATATATTTTTTTGAAACAAAGTGTTATAAAAAAATAAATATATTTATGGTATTTTGGTATAAAACCAAATAAACCAAAAACTAAAGGTATATAAACCAAACCAAACCAAAGTAGATATATTTTTAATATAGTAGCTATTTTTCATAAACCAAAATACCAAAAAAACGAAAAAACAGAACCAAAACCAAACTGAAATCCGGATTGAACACCCCTAAATCTCATATATCAAGAAAACACGCTTAATTTGAAGAGCACTGAAAATTCATTAAGAAAAGGAAAAACCAACAAAAACCCAATCCAAAGATACTACAGGAAATGTGGGTATTAATAGCAAAATATCATAGCGTTTTTTTCAATTGTGCTATGGTTGATATACCTCATATTTTTAGATAGCGTTTGTGAAAATGCAAACGCTATGTTTCGTTGGTTCGATTTTAAGGGGGAAATAATTGATTTTCCCTCTCACTCTTGATTCACTTTCCCTCTCGCTCTATTTTATTTGCCTTTAAAAAATCCTAAATCCCCCCATACTCTAAACTTAAACCACAATCCCTTACTATAAAAAAAAAGACTTTAAACTCTAAAATTTTATCATCAAATCTTAAATATAAACTAAAAATTAATATTTTTAAAAGTTAATCTCAAATCTTAAATCAATATCCTAAACTTTTAACCCTCATACTCAAACTTTTATTCTAAACTCCAAACTTAAAACTAATCTTAAATTAATCATATACTATAAACTTTAACTAAAAATATTAAAACTCTAATTTTTTATTGAACTTCAAATCTTAAATTTAATCACAAAGTCTTATCTTAAATCTAATCCTAAAACACTATAATGTCAGCCCTAAACTCACTAGATTTTACACCTTAAACTTAAAACTTCATATTTAAACCACACATCCAAAATTCTACTTAATATAAAAAATCTAAACTTTTAAACTTTATATCAAAATACAGTTTAATATAAAAATTATTAAAAGAAAACATTATATAACACTGAAAATAAATCAAAACAAAAATATCTCATAGGGTAATCATTTTCGTCCATTTTATCTGTCTTATTTTTCATTGGTTAATATATTTTGGTGAGGATAAAAACTTTTAATCTCCACCGTTCATAAAATCTAATCCTACGGTGAGGATATCCAGATTTCTCTCTCAATCTCAATCTCTCTCGAGCGGACGCTCTTCCAAAAATTTCTAACTCTCCATCTCCATCTCTGTCAGTCTCCTTCTCTCTCAATCGCCACCTCTCTCAATTTCAGTCTCACCGCGACCACAACCACCGAGAGAGAGGAAGAAGAAGAAATAGGCTGGTGGTCGTTTGTGGAAAGTGACGGCGATTCGCGACGGTTTCAGTCGTCGCCTCGTATCTGTCGTAACCTCGTCTCCGCCAGTTTCCTATCTCTGTCGTAATCTCTCTCTCTGTTTTGATATTGATTCATCGTTGATTGATTAGATGATATGGGTTTAGGGTTTGTGTCCTAAAGTTATCTCCTTTTTCATTTTTTTTTTTCGCCAACTGAGGTTTATTATTAGGATGAGATCCAAAAGGGACACAGCCCAACCATTACAACATAAAAAGGCCCAAAAACAAAAGGCATACATAAAACTAAAACAAATGGGCCCAAAACCCAAACCCAACCGAAACCCTAGCAGGCGAGGCGCCGCTCGAACCACGCGAAGACGCATGCCTCCCTTCTTCCTCGGGTACCAGAGACAGCGCCACGACGACTCAACGACACACCGTTGACAGCAGAGTCGAATCCGGGACGAAGCCATTCAACCAAACCTTCGAAAAACTCGAATCCACCAAACGCATCTAAAGATTCAAACAAACCAGACGGATCTACGAATTATCAAAGGATATTAAACGCCTACAATCGATTTATAATCTCCGACATACATGCGGCAACAGATTCAGATCGAGAGGCAGAGAATCAGATGAGACTCAAATTCGTAGATCGAAGTGAGGGAAAACCCTAGGAGAAAGCCGGCGCCAGCGATGCTGAGGAAGCCACCGCCTCCCGGAAGCAGAAGCCGGCGATAGCGATGCTGAAGGAGCCACCGCTTCCCGGTAACCAAAGCCGGCGAAGAAGGTGTTGAAGAAACCACCCCTTCCCAAAAACAAGTCGGACGACCACCGAAGAGAAGTGCGCCGCCGAAACCCGATAAGATCTAGAAATCCCGAACACAAGCAAGCTACTCAAAACAAATAGAACCCCACAACCGGACCGACGGTGGCTCGAAGAGCCTCGTGATGTCTCGAGTTTTAACCCGATTATCTAACTGCAAGTGCACAGTAAAGTACGCAGTAGTAATGCGGGATCGAATCCACAGGGACCGATGATCACACGTAGAGTTGCAGACAAGTTAATAGCTACAGCGAACAAAGATATATTTTTGATGGTTTTTATTTAATTTTCTTAGGTGTCACAAAACATAAACAAGCATGTAAAAAGATGATTTAAATGATTTGAAAACTATTTTAAAACAAACGTTGGGCATTGGGAATTCTCAGAGATTTCTTTTTAATCAAGATACAATTAATGGAAGACACATGGATATATTAAGAACCGTCTAGAACTCAAACACGATATTAGAATTAACCTACTTCCGTAGCGCTAATTCTCTATGTTATAGAAATCTCCACACTAACTTCCGCTGAGTTTCAATTTCTAAACAAGCATTAAGAACAGGTTCAATATGTTCACAAAGCGCAATAACATCAACTTCCGAGGGTTAAGGACACTTTGCTCATCTAAAGTATTTTCGGAAGTTCAAACAATCACTTTCGGTGCATCAAACAATCTGAAATCATGAACTAAGTGATCAATTCAGTTCAAGCAGTAAGAAATCCATTAGATGAAGAACCAAAACGTAATCCCTTAGTCTACACACGTTTTATGAATCAAAACATCAAGAAATCCCCTATGAGAACCCCTAAACCCAACTAGATGACTACTCACACATAACTAAGCAAGAACAAAACGATTTTGATGAAGAAAACATGATAAGATTGTATTAAAACAGAGTAAAGGTTCAGAAGATCTTCTCCAAATGGTTTTGAGATGAACTCCTTTACAAATCTTAACAAATCACACAAAACAAGTACAAAACTCTCAAATCTCTCTCAAGAACTTGTAAATCTCCTTCTTGGTCGTCCCTGGTCTTTTCTGAGTCCCAAAAGTCGAG
>NC_027751.1:44323270-44353127 GCF_000695525.1 Brassica oleracea var. oleracea | reverse complement strand
CGCTCTAGGCTCATCTTATCGGTAAGAATCTCCTTCATGTACCTTTTAAGAGAAGGTACCATCTTCACCGCTTCAACGAATGGCAATCTCACATGTAACTCCCCAACAAGGTTCTTTAGCTTCTCGTACTCACGTTCTTTGATCTTCTGCCTTGGTCTGGATGGGTATGGAGCCTTAGGAACATAAGCAGGAGGCGCCACATACACCTCTTCAGGTTCAGAGGAATTTGGCTTCGTTGACACGGGATCGGTCGATCCACATGGACCGGATCGGTCGATCTTCGTCCCCTTGGATCGGTCGATCTGTTCCTGAGATCGGTCGATCTTTTTCTTATTCGATCCCTCAATCGTTTTTTCACTCCTAAGTGTTACAGCATTCACAAACTCCTTGGGATTCGTCTCTGACTTCCCTGGTAGAAATCCAGGTGCTGTTCTGCTGCTGGAGGCGGTTTGAGCAACTTGCTTTTCCAAAACTTTCAAATGGGTGTTCAAAGCTTCAAACTTCCCATTAAGTTCTCCATACATGTTATCCACCTTGGTGTTTATCTCTGCAGTGCTATTCTTCTGACCTTCTAGCACCATTTGCAGCATCTTCTTAATTTCGTTATCCTGAGAAGACTGTGACGAAGAGGCATTCCCTTGATTCTGGTAATTGTTGTACTGCTGCCTTTGCTGAAATCCTGAGTTGCCCGAGTTGTTCCCCTGATATTGATTTCTGTTCTGATATCCTTGGTTGAACACACTCTGGTTCTGATTCTGGTTTTGCCTGTTTCCTGCCTGAGGGTAGGACTGATGTTGTGGATTCTCCACATTGTTGCTCCGGTAAGACAGATTATTTTGCTGATTTTGACTCCATCCAAGGTTCTGATTGTAGCCTCACTTGGAGCATTTTGAGCGAGTTTGCTGGTGTCACAGACTCGCTCAAAATGCTCCAAGTGATACATCGGGTCCTCAGACGGGTTTCCATGAAACGGATTTTTCTCCACCAAATTAATGAGACCAGTCTTGATCTCAAAGTCTCTTCTCTCAATGGGAGGTGGGCGAATCCCAGAACGATCGGCATAGAATGCATCTGGTGTATCATAATGTGCAAGCGTCATCCTAGGCATGCCATAGTCTCCAGCCTGTTGTCTTGCAGCTACACCAGCCTGCTGATTATCACCAGCATTGTTGCCTTCTCGTTCATTTACAGGAATTGGATTTTGCGGGTTGTCCTGAAATTGGTCTTCTTGGTGTTCAGCCATTTCAACCTCTTCAGCTGACTCAAGTCTTTTCTTTTTCACTTGTCTCTCTAGGCGGCCGAGCTCTAACTCCAAAGGTATTAAATTCGATGATCCTTTGCTTCTAGTATGAAATCCGCTCATTCACCTGAAAACACAAACAGAAAGAGAAAGACAGAAACATTAGACAAAATAAAGAAAATGCTATAGTCTTAAACTGATCATTAACTCTAGGGTGACCAAATGGTCCCCGGCAACGGCGCCAAAAACTTGATGTGTCGAGTTTTAACCCGATTATCTAACTGCAAGTGCACAGTAAAGTACGCAGTAGTAATGCGGGATCGAATCCACAGGGACCGATGATCACACGTAGAGTTGCAGACAAGTTAATAGCTACAGCGAATCAAGATATATTTTTGATGGTTTTTGTTTAATTTTCTCTAGTGTCACAAAGCATAAACAAGCTGTAAAAAGATGATTTAAACGATTTGAAAACTATTTTAAAACAAACGTTGGGCATTGGGAATTCTCAGGGATTTCTTTTTAATCAAGATACAATTAATGGCAGACACAGGGATATATTAAGAACTGTCTAGAACTCAAACACGATATTAGAATTAACCTACTTCCGTAGCGCTAATTCTCTATGTTATAGAAATCTCCACACTAACTTCCGCTGAGTTTCAATTTCTAAACAAGCATTAAGAACATGTTCAATATGTTCACAAAGCGCAATAACATCAACTTCCGAGGGTTAAGGACACTTTGCTCATCTAAAGTATTTTCGGAAGTTCAAACAATCACTTTCGGTGCATCAAACAATCTGAAATCATGAACTAAGTGATCAATTCAGTTCAAGCAGTAAGAAATCCATTAGATGAAGAACCAAAACGTAATCCCTTAGTCTACACACGTTTTATGGATCAAAACATCAAGAAATCCCCTATGAGAACCCCTAAACCCAACTAGATGACTACTCACACATAACTAAGCAAGAACAAAACGATTTTGATGAAGAAAACATGATAAGATTGTATTAAAACAGAGTAAAGGTTCAGAAGATCTTCTCCAAATGGTTTTGAGATGAACTCCTTTACAAATCTTCACAAATCACACCAAAACAAGTACAAAACACTCAAATCTTCTCTCTAGAACTTGTAAATCTCCTCCTTGGTCGTCTCTAATCTTTCCTGAGTCCCAAAAGTCCCAGCTTTTTCGGAATTATTGAGGGGAGTGGGTAAAAAGGAGTGAAAAGCTCGTTTGTGCGTGTGGAGCCCGTAGAGCCTTAGATCGGTCGATCCACATATACCGGATCGGTCGATCTAGAGCATGAAAGCTTAAGATCGGTCGATCCACATTGACTGGATCGGTCGATCTATCGTCCTGTGCGATCAATACTTCATTCGGTCCACTGTTCGGTCTATCTTGTTTCTGAATAAATCCCGAATGCGTTCTTTTCTTTCAAGCTATCTAGTAACCTGCATATTACACTTAAGAACACCAAAACGCATCAAATAGACCAAAACATTAATTAAAACCGACCATTTAATTGCTCCAAAACGAGTTTAAAACCGTTAAAAACACGGAATATCACCTCGCCGTCGGCCGGAAATCTCTCAGCACTCAGTTTCTCTCTCTTTCTCTCCCTTTTCATTTTAAAGACTTTTTTTAACTCTCAAGAAATATAATAGAGTAAAAGTCTGAGATTCCTGAGCCTGCTCGTTGTATCAGTTTCGCTAGAGATGGTATGCAGAGGAAAGATTGGCTCTGTCTTGTTGCTGTCCATTGTGACTGTTGGTTGCTCACTGTTTCTTTCTACTTTGGTGCTCGCCTTAATCGTAACGAGAGGTATTCACTCTTATCTTTTACCATGGAAATGACCAAGTGGTTTGACACCAATGCAACTTACGTATCTTTCTTCATTATTTATTTTTATCCATTTAAAAATCCGAAGCTTCACTCCCTTAAACTATCCATTGGTATCATGAACAGAGCATTACATATACTTAATCGGCATCTTGAGCAAGGCTTGTGATACATGGAAGATATGGGGATTAGTTGAGAAAGTGATGGTGAGCACTAACCATAACATTCCTCGTTCTATATGGGTGGCAGTGCTTCAAATAACAGAGTATCTGCGTGTGAGTGTTTCAATAGATAAGTCCTTTCACTTTTGGTTCTGTTCAAAGTTGATTCTTTTTTATTGTGTTGTTGTTGCAGGGAAGTGTGAAGACTGCACATCCTCAACTGTTATATGAGACCATGATATATAGGGGTTGTTTGTTCAAGATGAAGTATGCAAACATGTCCACGATATCTTATTTGTATTTTTTTTTTTTTGAGGCTTCTTTCTATATTTTGTAAATATTTGTGTTCTTCCTAATATTGTGTCTTCACTGTATATAAAGAAAAATAAAATCTAACCTTTAATTTTATTTTGTAAATATCATTTTTTTATGATTGCTCAAATAAATTTAAAATTTCATAATAATATAAAGATTATGTTCAGAGATTGAATTAGCATGTGTGGTCTGAGGTTCAGATTTCATATTTGAAAATGTTGTCCAGAAAAATATTTAATATTTGAAACTAATTTTATAAAATATTAAACTTTGAATTTAAAATTAAGATTTGAGATTAAAATAATAAAATATTTTAGTTTTGAGGGTTGTGTTTAAAGTTTAGAGTTTCAACCCTAATCTCTAAACATAAACTTTAAAACTTCAATTTTTTCATAATATAACTTTAATCTTAAATTTAATCATTTAAAAAATACAATATAAACTATAAATTCTAAACCTCAAACACTGAATCTTAAATCTACACCGTAAATCTAATCCCTAAACCCTAAACCTAAATCTTGCATACAAAATTTTAAAACTCTAATCTTTTATTATTTAACTTTATATCTTAAATTTAATTTTAAAGTCTGATATTAAATCTTAAATCTATACACATAACAATATATTCCGAACCTGAAATTTAATATTCCACAATTCACTCTCAAATCTTAAATTCCAAACTTCAAACACAATACTCCAAACTTAAACTTTATACCTCAAACCATAAAACCTAAACTTCAAAGCTTATATCTAATCTAAAACTATATACTTAATTCAAATGTTTAAAACCATAATTGTATACCCTAAACTCTATTTCGTAAACCATTGTTCCAATTCATATACTCTAAACATTAATAACCAGATTTATATTTTTAAATTTTATATTCAAATCTAAAATTATTTTTTCAAATTATAAATTGTGAAATCCAAATCTTTGAATTTTGTCTCAAAATAATTTATGTACATTACAATATACTTAGGGTATTAAAACAAAAATAGAATAAGAATATAGTTACAAAAATTTGATTGGTCAAAACATACTGACCAATAATGTATAAGGGTGACGATTAGACCTTTTCAACCACAACCGTTGATTAACCTTAAACATTATCCGTAGATTTTACACCTTAAACATTATCCGTTATCGTAGCGATTGTTATCAAAATATATTCAAATGTTAAGAAACAATAGAAGTATTTTTCATTGTGAATATAAAACCAACAATATAATGTTTAGTTTGTACTTATATAAAATGTATATGTAGATAGATTATTAATTTATGATTTTAATGGAACCATATATTTACATAGGACTTCTAAAAAGTTATTATCTTATTATTTTAGCGATTTGTGTCATATTTTGAACCGGACCGAGAAAATTTATTAACTTATAGTATTTATTAATTTATCGAGTATTAATTTGTAGAGTTTCTACCGTAGTTTGTTTTCCTTGCACGATGAAATAAACGTTAAAGTAGCTTTGTGAGCCTCAATAAGATATAAAGTTAGAATTAATCTAACTTACTGATATATGGTTTAAGGAGCCTAATCTAACGGCTAGAAAATAAGGTGTTTGAGTTTTATGAGGATGTATAGTTTTTTTTGTTTGGAGTGATGATGTTAAGTATGTGTTTGTTTGTTGTTCTTTTGGTTGTTGGTAATGAGGATCGTGTCAAAGATAAGTGGTTTCGCGTATGTTTTTATGGAGCTATTAAACACATGGAAAATTTGTGATGTGAATTTAATCCATGATGCAAATGTGTAGATGCGAAATGAGGATCCAAATGCTTGGATGCAATAGTGCGGATGCGAATGTGTTGATTAGGTGGATGTAATTTTCATAGGTTGTGTGGTTATATCACACATCATGTGTAATTTGTATCACATGGTTTATGATTTAGATGGTTAGCTGGGAGGGTAGTCAATAGCTAACTGAAAGGGTTTGAGTAGAATGCAAGGTTTTTGATGGTTATGGGGGTAGATAAGGATTTATGGAGGAGAGTGGTAAAAGATTTGTGGTTGTGTTAGGAGATGGTGGATGGTTCCTGGTGGATGATTTTGTGTAGATGGGGTAGCGCTTTCCGAAAGACGAGATGATGGTAGGTTGTGGATGGGTTTAAATGGGTGTGTGATGTTAAGCTAGATGGGTTTCCAACCTAAAACCAATTGGTGATAAGTGGAGTGGCTCATCTATCTTATATATTACTAAAGATCCCTTCCAACTACCGATGTGGGACCTTTGTCCCTAATACGTCCCCTCGAGATGATGGCTCTTTAAGCGTCAATCTCGGAATATTTGGGCAAGGATCGAGAGCCAACTTTGGGCCGGGTCGATGTGGATCGGGTTGGACTGCGTGGATCGGGCTCTGATACCATGTTAAGCTAGATGAGCTTTCAACCTAAAACCAATTGATGATAAGTGGAGTGGCTCATCTATCTTATATATTACTAAAGATCCCTTCCAACTACCAATGTGGGACCTTTGTCCCTAATATGTGATTGGTAGTCGCTTAGAAGTTTGTTGATGGTCAACTTTACACACTTAGAATGTTTTTAAATGTGGTAATAGATATGATTTAGGTTGATTATTTCAATAGGTTTTATAGTTGTTTCATAGGATGGAGTGTAATAGTGTTTTGATATTGTGGATGCTGTGTATTAGATGAGTTGGCATTTCTTTTAAATTTATATATCTTGGCAGATGGGGTAATATGGATGGGTTTGGAGACTGTCCACAGAACCATACACATATGTGGATGGGTTGGCATTTTTTGTAAAGACTCCCCACATAACACACTTAATTTCTGTTATTAGTTGTCTGGTTAGGAGAGAGTATATCAGGTTACATGAAATGACAGCTGTGTTGAGAGGAAGTTCAAAGAGCTTTCCTGAAGCAAGGCTGTTAGAGGGTCTACAACACCGTAGTGTGTTTGAGCGTGCGGTTGAGAAACGTTAACAAGTCTAATTTCCAGTAGATGTTCAGCTTGTTGTTGGGGAAATGGTATGTCGCAAAGAACCTAGAGGGGAGGTTCAGGTTGTGAGGGGAATTGTGCGGGCGAGACTTGTGATAACAGAGAGATGAGATTGGATTTAGAATAGTCTCGCATGGAAAATCGTTGTGAGAACTACAATTACATAAATCAATTGCACAACGAAGAACTTGGATGATCGAGTATCTTTTTATACATACCGGTCATGGTGAGGGAAGAGAGCGACATAGATTTTTACAACTAGGGTTTAAAAGGTGAGGTTCAGAGGTCATGATAGAGGAGAAATCACAATGATATGGGTGTTTTTCTAGAGATCAAAGGTGGAGAGGACGAAGCTTCGCTGGAAATCGAAAGTGGAGAGGACGAAGCTTCGCCAGAGATCGAAAGTGGAGGGGACTAGATAATCGAGTTGAGAGATATGAAAAGAATGAGGATTTTTTTTTGGTTTTGGCCTTTTGGGGGACATTGGTTCCGAGAATAATAAGGGAAAACAGGATAAGTTGTAAGAGATGTGAATTAGTTTGGTGTCTAGTTAAGGATATAGTAGGCATTTTACATGATACAAAGTGTGCAACCAGTATAATGTGTGTCTTTGTGTTATTGAGGATACAAATTGTGTGTTTCAGTGTAAATAGCTCAAATATTCCAATGTTCTTAGAGAAAAAAGGAAAAAAAATACAAAGCCGCCTAGCTTGCCCATGTCTCTTAAACTTGTGGACATTGTCTCAACTATTACTAACTGTTACACTCATCAAATTAAAATGAAGCAAGATCCATGAGTTTTACTATCGAGAACCAAACAACTATTCAAGGAACTTAACAAAATAAGTCTCAAACTCTAACAACAGAGCAAGATCAGTCCACTTTTCGTGGTATCTATCCTTTTTATCAAATAATCTTAATATCTAAATCTACATTTGATTCACAGAAAGATGATAAACATTAATGATCAGATTCGATAAGTTCACAATTTACTTTAACATCTACTTTTGCTAGTCAAGGAAAAATCGCACATTCATGTTATTTCTAGCAACCGAAAACATTTTTGGTGAATAAATTAAACTTAAAATCATGAACTAATTAGTAATTAGTTTAATATGATTTTTAATAACTTAGAATGGAGACAATCAAAACATGAATCCTTAATTATATCCAGTCATGAATCTACAACTTCTATCATCCTAGACATCATAAATCGAGTACTCAGTCATGGACAGTGAAACCAGAGAAATAATAGATGCGGAGAACAGGATGATCGATTGCAAAAGATTAATTAAAAAGAGGGTTCAAGTTTCCTTTCAAGTGTGTAGAAATCTTTCTCCCTCACAAGATATCAATCTCTCTCTCTCTCTAAAACTCTATGTAAGAATCTGAGACAGTCTAGAAAAGTAATAATAGAAAATGATATATTCTAGTTTATGTGGCTGTCCAGGTGAAAAACATAGATTCCTAGGTAAAATTTCGAAATATTAGAAAACTTTTTAAGAATTTGGATCACATGAGAATCTGTTCCTTTAGTAATCTATGTGTTCATTCCAGAGCAATTGCTCGACTTCCAGAGCAATTGGTCGACAGGAAAAATCTCTAAATGCATTCAATTCGACATGTTTTTCTCCAAGTGATCCACTTTGTCTCTAAACTTACTTCAAACCTGTAATGATTCAAAATGATTACAAGATCCGATAAAGACTCGAATTTTTTTTTTAAATGTATAAAATACATGATGCATGAGTAGACTTTTGTTGTATTACAATTAAATATATCATAAGAAAGAAAACTAAGATTGTGACTGATACTATATATATATATAAAGAAAAATTGCAAAACCAGCAAGACAAATTATATTTAACAATGCTACAAAATTGAATATCAATCTAAACGAAGAAAAAGGTAAAATTATTAATAAATACATACTAAAAATAATTTTAAATATTTAATAATTTTGATCTTGCGGTGTAACACGGATATTCATGTAGTCTTAATAACAGAGAAAGTCTTGTCTCTTTTAATATCAGTCTTAGTACTGTAATCAGTCATAGGGTTATGGAGCATTTTGCATTTGGTGATGATTCTTTATGATGTATACAATGTTTGAGATATATTATAACTTTTGAAAAAATGCTTATGCATTTAGAAGATGAAATCCAGAATTGTCTTGTTTCTTGTAATCTCCATGGGTGTAAGCTAATAGGTGTGTGTGTGTGTGTCAATTTAGGCCGAGTAGCACCCCCCCCTATTCTGATCATAACCGACAAAATTATAAACAACAGGATCAATAAATAAAACTAAAGATGAGTTTTATTGAGATTTGTAGTTAGGAGTTTAAAAAAGTACAATTATCTTTTTTTGAATTTTGTTAATTTTACACTGTTATTTTGTGCTATTTATTAAATATTGATTAATAGATGTTTTACTATATTTTACCTTTTAGATTATTTCGACTAGGTAAACTTTATTAAAATCACAAGAAATTAGGCATTTTGTACACCTTCATTTATTTGCGACGGAAGTGTAGATATTTTGGAAAAATAAAAATCTAAACTGGAAAATGGAAGTAATAACTTCCAGAAAAGGAAAACTGGAAAAACCGAAACCAAGAGGATAATCGGTTGTGGCTGTAGATGATTTAAAAAACCAAAGTTTAGTTTAAAATCATACATGTCAACTAATTATGTTTTCTTTTTTTTAAATAAGCTACAGCAAAAATATCTCTGGAAATTAAAAAAAATGTAAAGAACTTCATTCATGGAGCAAAAAAATAATATTTTATAAAACTGCAGCATAAATATTTACAGCAAATAAATCTACAACAATTATTCTAAAGGTGAAAAATAAAAGCCACACCTCTTACAAAGCACCCTCCAACTCTCCAAGGCTAAAGACATCTTTAACCCAAGTGCTTAGAGGATGATTATCCAGGATCCTTAGTAGGTTTCTTAGTGTCTGGGTCCCCACAAAACCCTTAAGGATCGGTTACAAAAACTACTAATTAAGAACCGATCTTAGTGAGTTTCTTACACTGTTCACGAACCCCACTGTCTCGTGGCGGCCCGCGATTGGTTTGCTTTTAATTTTTTTTTTTTTTTAAACTAAGAAACCCATTAGGGATAATTATGGTCTTATGGAGAGGGGTGCTTAACAAAAAATAATATAATAGTGGGTGAGTCCCTTGGTGGGATCCACAAAATTTTAAGCACCAGCTCTTTTGCAGCCTACTTAAGTACCGCTGTTTGCACTGTTCGCGGATTCCACTGACACGTGGCGACCCGCAATTGGTTCATTTTTTAATTTTTTTTTTTTTAAATCAGAAAAAAAAAATTTAAGCACCCCGTTATGGGTTGTTACGTTAATGGTGTTCTAAGAACACTTCCAATAAAGACATGTTTAGGTTATCTAAGAAATTAAAGAAAAATAAAAAAATAAAAAAAAAAAGAAAAAAGAGAGAGAGACACTAATTCTAAAAACACATAGTTTTAGAAACTCTTTATAAACTTTATGCACACATGTCAACTTACAATTAAACTTAACATTTTGATTTATTTAAATAAATAAATTTTATTAAATTATTACTTTTGTTTTGATTGCAACCTCAATTTAGATCCCCAACCATTAAAGTTGCTCTGAGTGGCTAACTTGAGCGAAAGTGGTACCGTTGTTCCGGCTCGACGCATTCTGTGAATGTTAGAGGCATAGTTTGGGGGTATGAAGCTAAAATTACCGTTTATCCTAGCGATGATGATTAATCAATATAGGTTGGAGGTATGTAATCATCACCAAGTATAGTATCTCGGAAATATATGTTTCCACTGTTCCTTAATAACAATGCTGATGCATATGTATGATGATACTGCTTGGGGCAGTTTTGGTGATGCTATTTAAAATGCTAATCTTAAAAGAGTCGAACATTGAACAGTGTCGATGCATTATAATTTAGAAGATGAACTTGTTGTATACTGGAATCCTGCCTCTTATTATCTCAATCTTAGTACTGTAATCAGTCAGCGAAAGGGT
Source organism: Brassica oleracea var. oleracea (assembly GCF_000695525.1). Lineage (NCBI taxonomy): Eukaryota > Viridiplantae > Streptophyta > Magnoliopsida > Brassicales > Brassicaceae > Brassica > Brassica oleracea. The sequence continues at coordinate 44,342,566 of NC_027751.1, read as the reverse complement.
TATGGGGCTATTAATTTGCATTTGGTGATGATTCTTCATGCTATTTATAATGTTTGACATAGATGAGGAACTTTTGAACAATGATTATGCATTTAGAGGATTGCCTTGTATCTTGTGATCTAGATTTAGAGTTGTTGGATGTAAGCTTAAGGGTGTGTGTATCGGTTCAGATGGAGTATTTCCCTACATCATCAATGGAAAAGGCGAGAAAGCTGATGGCGGAGATGTCTAAAAGATCATATGTTATTCGTTTATGACTTATGAGTGCGACTCAACCTACTCATTCGCATATCTATACTATATTTATACTATTAAAGCAGAATTCTATTGTCATTTTTACTTTAGCCTGCCCTTTCTTTGCTAACATTGCATGTTTCATTAACGGCAATCAAGTAATATTAATAACATATTTATATTGGGCCATTTTTTCCGGATCAAGCCCAATGTCCACATCAGATCTCTCTTGGGCCATTTGAACCGATTAAGAAATCAGATCCAATTCTCACTTTTTTTTCCTTTGGGTCATTGAATCCAAGTTCAAATAATTTTTTTTCAACCATTTTTAATTATTTTTTTTCTTTTCTTAATATAATTTAAGCATTCATAAAAAAAATTGAATTTTTTCATTGGTATAAATCTTTATATAATTTTTTTATTAAAAATATTAACCACATAGTAAAATTAATTTATCAGAGTTATACCAACTTAATTCATTAAAGAAATAAAGTTTAATTTTTTTAACATAAATCTATACTATTAAAGCAGAATTCTATTGTCCTTTTTACCTTAGTCTGCCCTTTCTTTACTAACATTGCATGTTTCATTAAGGGCAATCAAGTAATATTAATAACATATTTATATTGGGCCATTTTTTTCGGATCAAGCCCAATGTCCACATCAGATCTCTCTTGGGCCATTTGGACCGATTAAGAAATCAGATCCAATTCTCACTTTTTTTTTTCTTTAGGTCATTGAATCCAAGTTCAAATAATTTTTTTCAACCATTTTTAATTATTTTTTTTCTTTTCTTAATATAATTTAAGCATTCATAAAAAAATTGATTTTTTTCATTGAAAAGTATAAATATTTATTAAAAGTATATAATTTTTTTATTAAAAATATTAACCACATAGTAAAATTAATTTATCAGAGTTATACCAACTTAATTCATTAAAGAAATTAAGTTTAATTTTTTTTAACATAAATAGCCATTTAAAATGAAACACGATAAAGAAAGATAAAAGTTTAAGTCTTTTATAAAATAAAACACAAATATATGAAATATGACATTTACTAAATATTTGTCAATTGAAAAAAAAAAGGAAAATAAACCCTCAAAATCTAGTTGATGTTTAAAACAAATCCATTCTCTCCGGTCTTATTAAAGAAAGGACAAATTAAATAAAACAAATCCATTCTCTATGGTATTATTAGAAACGACATATATAAATAAAACAAATCCATTCACTATAGTATTATTAATGAAAGTACATATAAAAATAAAACAAACCCATTCTCTATAGTCTTATTAGTGAAAGGACAACTATAAATAAAACAAACTTAATGTTAAACTGTGAAAACGATGCTGCAGAAGTTGAGTCTCTTGGTTTTTTGTCTTCTGTAACACCACAATCGGTGGGTTTAAACGAAACCTGTAGTGAAGAACGATCATAACCAACCAAGAAGTTGTTCTGTGCTCTGTTACCAAAAAGGGCCGCTTCAGCAACTGGTGTCATCGGACTACACATAATCATCAGACAAATGGCTTCTCCGTCAGCCATATAAGTATTGTTTTTATCCAAAACAAGATCTGCACCTGCAGAGAAATGCATTGTGATCACTGGGAAGATATCCATCGTCTTCGTTTTGTAGCAATGCGTGCCGTCGGAGAGAGTAAATTGTTCCGCAGTCACAACCTTTTCCACCGACTCCCTCACTAGGCTGCAGTAGCTAGCGGGCAAGTAGGTGAAGGTGGTTCCAGAGTCTATCATCATGTTCCCGTCTACGGCGTGAAACGGTGTCCCCAATGTTTCAACGCGAGTCTCCCCAACGCTGACGGCGTCTAAGTTTAGGTAATAGAAACCAGGTTTCTCCGTTTTCGTAAACATAGGTGTTGATACAGTCCCATCTCCCGACACAATAGCATTACTTCCAAAGCTGATCTTACTAGTTCCCTCAGGCGAAAAGCAGTAAGAAAAGGCACCGAGCATGTCTTTACCCATCTGAGAGATGAGAGATAAAGACATCCAACTTAGACCAACAATGCCCGAAGCGGTTGTTATAAACCCTGAGCTGTTGTGCGAACATCCAATAACGGTTTTAGGCATTACATAGGAGTGGCCAGAAGTGGATTGGATGGTGACGGTCTCGGTTGCTAAGCTTCCTATGGTGTAGCTTTGGTCTCCGTAGACCAAATCATAGTTACAAGAAGGGTTACGGGTATTGCATGTTCTCGCTTTGTAGGTCGAGGATTTCGAAGGGTCGAATATTATATTGCGTTGGTTGTAGCAGTTAAGACAAGGCAGACATTGTGTCCATATGATCTCGCTGCCTGTGTCTATTTCTGCGTCGATCTCGACAGGAGGTGTACCAATTTTGAGTTTCATGAGATACTCGGAGGTTTCAAAGAAGATGTCGGCGTAAGGAGATGATCGGAGTTGATCATCAACATTAGAGCGTCGAGAAGATGATGAATTAGTGCGACGGTGGATTAGGTCCATGGTGAAGCCGCTGGGAGGTGATGAGGCTGTGGCGGTAATAAAGAGAAAAGCTGTAATGATTTGAAGAGAGAGTATAATGCTCATCATTCTGGTTGCAAAAGACATGGTGATCGGGTAATAGTTTTTAGGTTTTGAGAGACAATGCAACTTCTTGATCATCCCATGCACATATTTATACAGTATGTGGACTTTAGCCGTAATTGTTAATTCTCCTGATTTGTCATTTTCCCAATTTTGTTATTTCCATTTTGAATATTTTAACAATTTTGTTTCTAAGAGTTTACTATGGTTTCCTAGTTTTTTACGTTCTATTTATGGAATTATCACTATTATAGCTAAATGCATTTTTTTTTTTTTGAAAAAAAGGCAGCTAAATGCATATTTTACGTAATTGTTAACTGTCCTGACTTGACAACTTTTCCAATTTTGCTGATTTGATTCCATTTCCGAATATATTACAATTTTTCTTAAAAGTTTACATTGATTTTCTGGTTTTCCATTTTTTGACGTTCCAGTAATTGATATTATCACTTTATTATAGTGAAATGTTTTTTACGTAATTGTTCTAAACCCTTATAAAAAATACAAAACTTTTAGGTTTTTTTTGTGCAACAACAACTTCATTTCTTAATGGGATTCTGATACAAAATAGTTTAAAGACTGTTTAGCCAAGCCATCCTCAAAAGAAAGAGAACCATGATGGCAGAAGCTAAACAGAACCGAATCAAAGTTTTTCCACAAAAGATGGATATCAGAACAAATTTCATGAAGATCAGAGAAAGTGAGTGAGCCGTTGATTGCTCCTACAAGTTGTTTCGAATCTGAATTGAAGATAATCTTGGTGAATCCTAATCTCAGTGCATGTTCCACTGCAGTTCACATTGCTAGCCCCCACGAGAGGCGAAATCACGAATGCATGATGAAGACTTTACAAACAGAGAAAGAGAAAGGAATCGAGCTCGAAATAAATTATCTAAGAAGTCTCATGAAATGCATTCATTATCACATTGTAATAATATTGAACAACTATCAACTCCCTCCCAAGATATTACATGTTGGTCATGCTCTCAGGAGCAGGCATTTTCTATGTTTACATTGGATACTAAGATGCTCCGTCACATTGTTTATGTTTACTACATTATGTTTGAGTGGGTACTTCTTGTCTTTATAGGTATAATCCATTTAAAATCTAGATTGCATAATTCTGTGAGAGAGGAACTCTAGATTGCATAATTTTGTGAGAAAACCGACATAGATTTTGGTCAAAGAAATTTTAACCTGTTATACGTGCATTTTGGAAGGATCGCAGAGACATGGGGATTTTTTCAGAGGACAGCTCATTTTCCAAGCTCAGAATCACATCTGATCACATGGTTCAAATATTTCCAACCTTACTCATCTTTCCTAATCGTTATCTTATTGTTTCATCCATGGCTTGCCTTCTCACTTTGACTGTATCTTTTTCTGCCTCTGTTTTTCTTCATGCGTTATGATCTGTATTGAGGTTAGGGAAATAACATCTTTATTTGCTTCATATTATTTTACCAGATCTACAAAAGTAATACGTCGGTATTCATCAAAATTCCTGTAGAACATATTATTCTTTGAGAATAATCATTTTAAGTGAAGCCGAAGAAAGACTATATATCATAGTTCCTTTCACTCATATTTGCTCTCTGACCCGAGTCCTAAGGCTGCACCTTTCTTCCTTGTTTCTCACTCCTTTTCAAATCTCAACCACTTTTCTTTACCCAAAATAGTAAGTTTTTAGGGTTTCAACCTCAAACAGCCACAAAGCCGTCGCAACCTCCTCCACTCCGGGCCGGAGACCCCGTCTTCCGCCCCTCCACCGAGGGCCTGTGATAGGATCGACAGCTACTCTCCTACACAGCCACCTCAACGCTACCGACTCTACATCCTTTCAAACCTCCCCAAACTGCACTTAGAATGGCAAGAAGACTCACAGCGCTGGAGAAAGGAAAAGGGCTCGCTTTGCCTGATAACCAGAAAGGACGCATGAGAATAAGAGCCCCTGCCTTCGACAACTCTGCTCTCATACAGGCAAACATCAACAAGCTCATAGGGCGGCTCACAAACACAAGAGAACAGAGAATCTTGCAACTACTAGAGGAGCTACCGAAGACATGGGTACTGAATGGAAATGTCTCTGGCTCAGATCTAGGCCATGACACATTTCAGTTCAGATTCGAACTTGAAGAGTACCTAAGGAGCGTACTAGTGAACCGACCATACCACTCTAACTCTTGGATGGTTATCCTCCAAAGATGGGAACCTATCATCTCACCCACATTCCCTTCTCAGATCCCCTTTTGGATCCAACTTAGAGGACTCCCCCTGCATTACTGGCATGAGAGGATGATCTACGACATCGGCCAGGATCTTGGAACGTTGGAGGACTACAAGATCACCCAGACCTCAACAAAAATTTGTGTATCTCTGGACGGTCTAGCACCACTTCCAATGGAGACCATTGTAGAATTTGAAGTTGGAGAAGAGACACTGGTCACCCTGGAATATGAAAGCCTGAAGAGATACTGCTCAAATTGCAACTCTCTGATTCACAGCTCTAGATACTGCTCCCAGATCCAAACAGAGAACACACAACACAAGCGCATCGAAGCTTCATCAAGAGAGGAAAACAAAGGAGCCAGACAATACTCACCATATGAAAGGAGCCAGACCTACACGAGAAAGCCGCCAGGCCCCCACTTCCCCCCCCCCCCCCCCCACCAACGAGTCCAAAACCACGCCACTGGAAGAGACTCCTCCTTCAGAGAGACAGTGGACAGACATGGAAGACCTTTTGGAGAAAGAGTCCCTATAAAGCTAATACAGACGAAACCATTGAGAAAAAAGATTACTCCGGAATACAGCAGCCAAAATCACAACACAGAATGAAACTCATCTGTCAACAAACTGCACAATGAGGCTGAAAGGAGACCCCTACCAAAACAGACGCGCATAACTCAATCTTACCAATGGGTAGAAAGATCCAAAGGGGGAGCCACTCCGACAGAACTGGAGCCTCGACAGCAAGTGGGCCTTGTGGACAAAACTAATACCCATCCAGCAAATGGAATGAGGCCTCTAGAGAGAAACCTGAGCATTACTGACTTCCCACCTCTACCAACCTTGCCTCATAATACCCAGAACGAGAACGAACAGTGGAACGAAAAAGCGCCACAACTTCAGGAAGAACAGTAAACCGCGGAACTTAATGGACCAAGAGGGAACCCGAGAGCTGAACCTACAGCAATAACTTAAAGTGGTCAAAACATCTATCACATTCCCTCAACAGAAGAGGTTATGGAGGAACTACACGAGGAAACACTACAGTACCTCAACTGCCCAGACCCCAAGGAAGCAGCAGCTAGACGCCAAAGAGTACTCATAAGTGATGCAATAGGAGATATGGAGGAAGCTGCATCAACAATTATTGCAGCCGCAATCAGAAATGCTCCACAGCAACCAACAGTACCTCAGCAACAACATCAAACTCTGGCTTCCAACCAGACCAAGTCCTAATCCCTCAGGAAAACCAGGAGATACTAATAGAGGGAGGACCAGAGCTAGCACCACAGAAGAGAAAAAGAGGAAGACCTACAAAGACAAAAATAGGCCTTAGCCCAAAAATCTTCGTAGGGACTAATCTAAGAAAAAGTAATTTTTCACAAGTGCAAGGATCACCGTCAAGAAGCAAGAACTCACCAGGAAGTTCAGGAAAGAATCAACACAATAAAAAGGATCAGAATGAGAGAGCAGGACCATCCAATACCAATGCAAATCCAGCTGATACCAACAATCTCGAGGAAGAAACCAGATTTTCGGTCTCCTCCACCCCAGGTTCCTTAACTGTATTGAGCTGGAACTGTTGTGGGCTGGGGAACCCTGCAACAGTCCAGAGACTCAAGGAGATCCACAGAATGAATTCTCCTGACATCACCTTCCTAATGGAGACGGAAAATGGCACTAATATGATTACCAAAACTCTCGAATGGATGGCAGTGGAAAACTTCTATGTAGTTCCCCTAATAACACCGAGAGGAGGAGGTCTCTTCCTCAGCTGGAAAAAGGACATCGACCTTACGGTTAGATCAGCATCCCCAAACTATATTGACACAGTTATTCACTACAAAGACACTACCTTCCAAGCAACCTTCGTGTATGGTGAGCCTGATCACAGCAAGAGACTGGCGGTTTGGAACGAACTAACAGCTTTGCAACCTAGAACGGGAGACCCCTGGTTCCTAACAGGGGACTTCAATGAATTAATAGACAACAGTGAAAAGAAAGGAGGGGCAGAGAGAGCAGAAGGAACCTTTTGTGCCTTCAGGACCTTCTTATCCGAAAATGACCTCTATGACTTGAAACACTATGGTAACTTTCTGTCCTGGAGAGGCAAGACAGGCTCACATGTGGTACAGTGTCGCCTCGATAGAACGTTGACTAATAGTGGATGGTCTGATCTCTTCCCAGCGGCTAGAAGCCAATATCTGAAATTCGAAGGATCCGACCACCGTCCCCTCCTCTCCTTCCTCGACAAATCAAGAAGCAAGGGTCAAAAGGTGTTTAGATTTGACAGAAGACTAAACGACAACCCCGAAATAAAAAAGCTTATCCAAGATACCTGGAACAGAGACCCTGAGCTCCACGTAGACGAGAGACTATCCAGATGCCGCAAAGAAATCTGTAGATGGAGCAAACAGTTTCAGGAGAACAGTAGAGCAAATATAAAAGAGCTTCGCCTCCAGCTCGATGAGGCAATGTCAAGCAAAAGCAACAAAGAAGATCTAATCTACCAACTGAATGCTCAATTACTTCAATCTTACAAAAATGAGAAAGCATTCTGGAGACAACGAAGTAGACAATTGTGGCTGACACTAGGAGATGCTAACACTGCCTACTTTCATGCGGTTACTAAAGGGAGGAAAACAAAGAATAGAATGGCAGTTATGGAAGATGATAGTGGAGTACCTTGGTTTGAAGAGGATCAAATTGCATCTGCAATATGCAAGTATTACAATTCCCTCTTCTCTTCCTCACAGAACGATGGCCAGCATACAGTCTGGGAGGCACTGCAACCCTGCATCACACAGCAAATCAACGAGAACTTAATCAGAGATCCTAGTCCAGAAGAGATCAGAGAATCTACCTTTGCCATACATCCAGATAAGGCTCCTGGCCCAGACGGTTTTTCAGCTAGTTTCTTCCAAGCTAACTGGAGTGTGGTAGGGCCTGCAATCATCAAAGAAGTCCAGCTCTTCTTCACCACAGGAACAATCCGACCCTCGCAAAACAACACTCATGTGAGATTGATTCCAAAGAAGACTGGAGCTAAAAGAGTTGTTGACTACAGACCCATTGCATTATGCAATGTGTACTTCAAGATCATATCAAAAGTATTGTCGCTACGACTAAAACCGGTCCTAAATATGATCATTTCTGAGAATCAATCAACATTTATTCCAGGCAGAGCTATCACTGACAATGTCCTAATAACACATGAGGTGTTACAATTCCTGAAACATTCAAAGGCGGAGAAGAATTGCACCATGGCTGTCAAGACATATATGTCTAAAGCATATGACCGCATTGAATGGAAATTTATAGAGAAAGTTCTACAGAGACTAGGCTTCTACGACAAATGGACTAACTGGATCCTACAATGTGTCTCAACGGTTTCCTATTCCAATCTAATCAATGAGACAGTACTAGGGTCGGTTAAACCACGCAGAGGAATAAGACAGGGAGACCCCCTATCTCCCTATCTTTTCATCTTATGCGGACAGGTACTATCAGGCCTATGCAGTAAGGCAGAGAGAGATGGAACCTTACAGGGGATTCCTGTAGCACGTGGAAGTCCGAGGGTGAACCACCTCTTATTCGCGGATGACACTATGTTCTTCTGCAATGCTTCCCCCGAAAGCTGCTCTAAACTGAAGTCCATCCTCCTTGACTATGAGAAGGCCTCTGGCCAAAAGATCAATTCGGAGAAATCATCAATCACATTCTCAAGTAAAACACCAGAAGACAAGAAAACCGCAGCAAAAACTCTACTGGGCATTGATAAAGAAGGGGGAACATGTAAGTACCTTGGACTACTGGAGTATTTTAGCAGGAAGAAGCGAGATATGTTTACTTCCATTGTAGAACGAATCAGACAGAGAGCTTCTAGCTGGTCAACGAGATGACTATCCAAGGCGGGAAAACTAACTATGCTCAAATCAATCCTGCTTTCCATCCCAACATATCCAATGTCTTGCTTTGAAATCCCTGCAAGTCTGTGCAAACGAATACAGTCAGTCTTAACCCACTTCTGGTGGGATGACTCTCTAAACAACACCAAAAAGATGTGTTGGATAGCATGGAGCAAAATGACTAAACCATAAGCGGGGGGAGGCCTAGGACTCCGAGATATACAGCTATTCAACCAAGCGCTCCTAGCTAAACATGCATGGAGAATGTCGAAGCCCAAACCCCCGCAGTGTGCTCACATGGCTGGAGGAGTATACTACACTGCAGAGACTTATTAAAAGGAAACGTGGGGAGGGTTATAGGGAATGGAGAGGATACTAAAGTATGGAATGACTCATGGATAACACTACAAGAGAACATTAAAATCTATGGGCCAGTACCAGAGGTAGGAATGGACCTTCGCGTATCTGATCTACTAACATCTGAAATGAAGTGGTGAATCAAGACTAAAAGAGTTCATACCTCTGGTTGCGGACAGAGTCAAATGCATTAGGCCAAGCGAGACAGGAGCAACAGATACGTATATTTGGCATGCAGCAAAGTCAGGTATATACTCTTCCAAGACGGGTTATTTTACAGCCTCTATGGGAGAAGCAAATCCTGAACCAGCAGATCCCAATAGCTTCGACTGGATCAAAGATATATGGAGAGGCAACTTCTCTCCCAAAATGAGAATGTTTCTCTGGTCAATAGTTCAGAACGCTCTTCCATTGGGAGTTCACCTGCAACACAGAGGCATTAACTCAGAAGCGGTTTGTAAAAGATGCAAAGATGTTGAAACTGCTATGCATACATTCTTCTTCTGCCCCTTCGCACAAAGGGTATGGGAGCTAATCCCCTTACACAGAGGAATGTCGATCGCAACAGATAGAAACTTCAAAGACGCAATCATCAAATTTCGTAAAGATGTCTGCTTGCTACCATCACGAGTCTCAGGAAACATCCTCCCCTGGGTTTGTTGGGCGTTGTGGATTGCTTGCAACACACTAATCTTCGAGGACCAACTCTCTACACCAGAGGAAACGGCGACGAGGGCAATACGATCATCGCAGGAATGGGGACTCGCGCAAGGACTGAAGGATCAAATACCAAAACGCGCAGAGAACCAACCCAATTTGAATCAGAACCAACCTGAAAGAAACACGATAATGGTTTGCAAATCGGACGCCGCATGGGACAAAGGATCGAACAAAGCATGGCTAGCTTGGATTCTCATAGATGCATCGGGAATCTGTAAACACAGAGGAGCCACAACCCAGGACTTTCTCTCCAGCCCATTGATCGCAAAAGCCCTAGCCCTACGATCGGGAATCATCTCCGCATCAGCGATGGAAATCTCGGATCTCCAGATGTTGTCTGACAACCAAACGCTTATTAAAGCCATCAACAACGACATCCAGAACCCAGAGATCTATGGTATTGTGAAAGATATCCAAAAGATCTCCTCTGGTTTTGTCGATATCACTTTTTCTTTTGTATCTCGCGTGTTTAACGGTGAAGCTGATGCCTTAGCAAAAGCCACCCTAAACAGATCTTCTGTAATGGACCCATGAGTGGGCTGAACCTAATGGGCCTGAGGCCAGTTTCTGTTTCTGGTTTAATGAAAATTTGGTGAACAAAAAAAGAAAAAAAATCATTTTAAGTTTGAAAAAAATAGGGTCGAAAGTTGTGAAAATAACGTAAGGAGATGGGACACCAAAGAATAATCAAGAAACAATATTACACTGCTGAGTATCTTCCTACATATCATCAATGGAGAAGGTGAGAAAAAGTGATGGAGTTCTTGGAGATATACATGTCATGATGAAGCAGTCAATTATTATTCGTTTAAGAGTGCGACTCAACAATTCATTCGCATATTGATGTTTAAAACAAATCCATTGTCCATCGTTTTATTAATGAAAGGACATAAATAAATAAAACAAATCCATTCTCTATAGTCTAATTAATGAAAAGGACAAATATAAATAAAACAAACTTAATGTTAAACTGTGAAAACGATGCTGCAGAAGTTGAGTCTCTTGGTTTTTTTGTCTTCTGTAACACCACAATCGGTGGGTTTAAAAGAAACCAGTCGTGAAGAATGATCATAACCAACCAAGAAGTTGTTTTGCGCTCTATTACCAAAAAGAGCTTCTTCAGCATTACACAGAATAACCAGACAAATGGCATGTCCATAAGCCATATACGTATTGTGTTTATCCAAAACAAGATCTGCACCTCCAGAGAAATGCATTGTGATCACTGGAAAGACATCCATGGTGTTCGTTTTGTAGCAAAAGCGAGCCGTCCGCGTAAGTTACTCGTTCCGCTGTAACAAAATTTTCCACTGCCTCCCTCACTAGGCTACAGTAACTCGTGGGCAAGGAGCATACAGTTGATCATGTTACTGTCTACTGCGTGAAACGGTGTCCCCAGTGTTTCAACGCGAGTTTCCCCAACGCTGACCGCGTCTAGGTTTAGGTAATAGAAACCGGGTTTCGCCTTCTTCAGAAACATAGGTGTTGATACAGTCCCATTCCCTGACACAATAGCATTACTTCCAAAGTTGATCTTACTAGTTCCCCCAGGGGATAAGCAGAAAGAAAAGGCACCGTGCATGTTTTTGCCCATCTGAGAGATGAGTGATGAACGATCCCAACTTAGACCAACAATGCCAGAACCGGTTGTTTGAAACACTGAGCTGTTGTGCGAACATCCAATAACAGTTTCAGGCATTACATAGGATTGGCCAGAAGTGGATTTGATGGTGACAGTCTCGGATGCGAAGCTTCCTTTGGAGTAGCTTTGGTCTCCCTATATCAACTTATAATCACAAGAGGGGTCATTAGGGGTATTGCATTGTTTCTCTTTGTAGGTCAAGGACTTCGAAGGGTCGATTATTGGATTGCTTTGGTTGAAGCAGTTAAGACAAGGCAAGCATTGTGTCCATATGATATCGCTTCCTGTGTCTAGGATTTGAGAAGTTATGTATTCGATATAAAGTTCTGTGTTATTCATTCATGACCATAAGGTCTGTTTATATACAAGCTAGGAGATCCTAAACATATCGACAATAGGAAACTAAATACAATCGAGATAAGGATAAGCTAATAGATAAGTCTAAACTATATATATCAAAGTATATCGTAATACCCCCCCCCCCTCCTAAAGTTGGAGCATACAAGTTTCGAATGCCCAACTTGAAAAGAAAAATGTCAAACTCCTTTCGTCCTTGTGCCTTAGTAAGAATGTCCGCGAGCTGGTCTTTAGAGACAACATGTTTCGTTTCTATAGTTCTATTGATGATATGATCGCGGATGAAATGACATTCAGCTTCGATATGTTTCGTGCGTTCATGAAAAAATGGATTTCGGGACAAGTAGATGGCCGACTGATTGTCACAGATAAGAGTCATTGGTCGATCGTGTCGTATGCCGAAGTCGAAAAGAAGTCCCTTCACCCATTTTAATTCTTTCACCAGTTCAGTCATTGCTCTGTATTCGGCTACGGTAGATGAGAGAGCAACTGTATCTTGTTTCTGCGTTTTCCAAGAGATAACAGAAGAACCAATTTGAACGATCCATCCTGTCAAAGATCGTCGAGTTAGTGGGCAACCTTCCCAGTCAGAGTCAGACCAGCCAGTAACGTGTATAGGAGGAGCCGCACGTAACAGTATTCCTTGACCGAGTGTACCCTTGAGATAGCGAATAACATGTATTGCAGCCTCCCAATGAGCTTCTTGTGGTTTCTACATGAATTGTGTCAGAATATGAATGGAATATGCTAAATCAGGCCGTGTTGCTCCCAAATAAACCAGTCGTCCTACGAGTCTTTTGTATCGGGCAGGATCGGTCAGAGGAGTTGATTTCGTTAAAGCAAGCCCGTGTTTCTGATCAATAGGGAAACCGGCAGGCTTACATCCAAGTAGGCCGACCTCAGTGATGACCTCAATGCAGTACTTGCGTTGACATAAATAGAATCCATCGATGCTTCTTGCAACTTCGAGACCAAGATAATATTTGAGAGAACCCAAATCCTTCATGTGAAAACACGCTGATAGATAGGACTTGAAATCATTAATGGCCGTAGAGGAGTTTCCAGCAATAACAAGATCGTCAACGTAGACAAGCACTCGGAGTGTAGAGCCATCTTTGGTGATGACAAAAAACGAGTAATCACTATGAGATTGAGTGAAACCGAAGGCGCGTAGGGCGAAAGTAAGCTTAGCAAACCAGCATCGTGGAGCTTGTCGCAGGCCGTAAAGAGGTTTCCGTAGTCGACACGCTCTATTATCCGAGTCGGATTGAAAACCAGGTGGTAGTTTCATGTAAACCTCTTCATCTAAATCTCCATGAAGAAACACAATATTAATGTCCATCTGAAGGACCTCATAGTTTTGTTTCGCAGCAATATCAAGGAAAATACGAACCGTAGTCATCTTCGCAACAGGGGCAAAGGTCTCTCCATAATCGATTCCCTCAACTTGGTGATTTCCAAGAATGACGAGCCTCGCTTTATATTTTTCCAAAGTTCCATCAGCCTTTAGTTTTATTCTAAAAATTCACTTACAGCCAAGTGCCGTTTTGCCTGGAGGTAATGTAACCAAATCCCAAGTTTTTTCAATTCTAAGGCATCGATCTCGAAACGCATTGCTTTCTTCCAGACATCAAGAAGTACCGCTTCTTTGAACGAACGGGGCTCCATGACGAGTGAGAGAGCCGTTAAGTAACTGCAGTGTGATTGAGAAAAACGAACAGTCGTATAATAATCAGAGATGGGATAGACCGTACCTGAGGACGTTGATGGAGCGAAGGCTGTGAGAGGAGTGAGAGAGACTGTATTTATAACAAAATCCGTAAGACGTGTCGAAGGTTTCTTTGTTCGTTGGCCGCGACCTAATTCTTGTTCAGTGGTAGGTGCCGTTGAGGTTGTTGTAGAAGTGTCAAGAGAGATCAAAGGTGTGGTAGTCGCGGTCGATTTTGAAGGTATATCAGTCGATGTCGAGGTCCTAGGTAAATCAGTCGATGTCAAAGGTATATCAGTCGAGGTCGAAGGTATATCGGATAAGGGCATCTCAAGTTCTTCAGAGATCGTGGTTGTAAGTGAATCCGTTTGTGGTTGTATGATAGGTGTGTCGGGTTGTTTTTCTAGTTAAGGAAAAACGTTTTCCTGAAAGAGAACATCTCGTGAGGTGAAACATTCTTATTTTTCCAGGTCATATAGTCGATAACCTCTCTTGCCGTAAGGGTATCCGATGAATATGCAGCGACGGCTTCGGGAGGCAAACTTGTCGCCATTGTGATATTGGTTATGTGCGTAGCATAAACATCCGAAAACACGGAGCTGGTCGAACAATGGTTGGCGTTTAGAGCATCTCAAAGGGCGTTTTATCATTCAAGAGCTTCGATGGCGTACGATTGATAAGATAGCATGCCGTCAAAGCGCATTCAGCCCAAAATTCGATCGGTAAGCCAGCTTGGAAACGCAATGCTCTTGCTACATTCAGGATATGTCTGTGCTTTCATTCCACACGACCGTTCTGTTGTGGAGTTCCCACGCAGGAGGCTTCATGTATGATGCCTTGTTCCCTGAAGTATTTTGTGAGACACATAAATTCGGTGCCATTATCGCTTCGGAGGATCTTTACATTGTGGTCGAACTGTCGTTTGACAAGAGCGATGAACTCTTGAAGTCGGTTGGGAACTTGAGTTTTATCAAGGAGTAGATAAAGCCAGATGGCTCTTGAGTAATCATCAACGATGGTTAATAAGTATTTGGACCAGCAGAATGCTGAAGTGCGATATGGTCCCCATAGGTCACAATGAATTAGCTCAAAAGAAGAGGATGCTTTATTATAACTCTCTGAAAACGAGTTTCGTGTTTGTTTTGACCGAAGACAAACATCACAACTAGATAGACAAAACGCAAGACTAGACTTAAGTTTAACACCAGGAAGTAAGTTGATAATGCGGGAAGATGGATGTCCGAGACGTTGATGCCACAAAACACCTCCATCACTTGTTGAAGCGTTGAAAGTAGTTGCAGTCTCTAAACCTCGGAATAAATACAGTCCTTCTCCCTCTCGTTCACCCCCTCCAATCAGCGTCCTCGTAGTGTGGTCCTGCAAAACAACAAGGCGATCAGTCACTTGGCCGACAAGAGAATTATCTGTAAGAAGTTGGCCAAAAGATTTTAAATTCGTGTGGAAGCCATCAACATAATAGACGTTTTGCAATTATATCTAAGAAGTCAGTCGTATTGTTCCTCGTTTTGTAGTTAAAACGTTATCTCCAGCTGGTAATTTTACCGAGATTGGAGATACGAGATGTGTGTCGTGAAGCAGGTCGAGACGGCCAGTCATGTGATGAGTGGCGCCTGTATCAAGGATCCAAACAGGATCATTGTTCTTACCACTTAGTCGATCTCCGTCGGTAGTAGGTTTTGTCGGGTTGAGTAGTTTGACCAGTGTCTGCCATTGGGAGTCTGAGAAGCCAGTAAGACCTTGTCGATCGTTGTAGGTTAGTGTCAGATTATCTGCTATCTCGTTCTTGGAGTTAACTAGTTGAGAGGTGTTTGCACGTGCAGCTGTGTTTTGTTCAGTCGGTTGTGCAACGCCTTGTCCTCCTTGATATTTTGTGTGGTTCCGTGGTCTAGTTCCCCACCATTCTGGAAAATTAAGAACTCGAAAACAGGAAGTAGCTCGATGTCGTAGTCTTCTGCAACTAGTACATGTTGCATTCTCGTCAGGGTTCGGTGGTCGTGGTCGATAGGAGTTGTTTTGTCTCGGTGTTGAGGAAGGTCGGTTATCTGTTTGAGCGGAAAAACTCAAAACGGACGGAGTATCAGTTTTGGCGTTGAGCTGCACAATTTTGTTCTGAACGATAGTTTGGTAAACCATGTCGAGGTCTGGCAATGGGATTTGTACACAAATCTGAGATCGTACAAAACTATGAACGTCATCGATACCAAATAGGAAATCATACACTCGAATCGTTTCACGCTCTGTTTCATGAGCATTCATCAGATTGCATTCACACTTCCCGCAGCTGTAGGTCTTAGTCGAGAGACATTCAGCCATTGAATCTAAAATTCTTGTGAGTCGGCCAAAGTAATCTTCAACGGAGGATCCTACTTGTCTACAATTTGCAAGGGACGCACGGAGTTGTTGGTAGCGTGCACCGCTCTTGAGAGCAAATCGTTTCTTAATATGATCCCATAAGTCTTTGGCATACTCTTTATGAGAGATATTGGACCGTAGTTTAGATTTGATGGTCAGCTTGATCCAGTTGACGAGTAGGTGGTTGTTGGCTGTCCAGTCTTCAAAGTCTGTTGAGTCTTATGCTGGTTTAGGTATAGTTTCGTCGATGAAACCAAATTTCTTACGTGCACTGAGAGCGACACGAAGATTTTGTGACCATTCATCATAGTTTCGTCCATTGAGCAAGGGTTGAGAGATAACCGCTCCAGGATTATCGTTGGCTGACAAGTCGTAGGGGGAGATCCGTCGTCGAGCCGTTGATGTAGTTGCGAGAGTTTGTTCCATTGTCGAGGGTTTCAAGTCGAAGGTTAAGATAGAGAGTCGTTCGAGCTTTGTTTTAAGCTAGGTCGTGAGTCGTATTTTGCGGTAAAAATCGATAACTTAAAGTCGTGGCTCTGATACCATGAGAAGTTATGTATTCGATATAAAGTTTTGTGTTATTCATTCATGACCATAAGGTCTGTTTATATACAAGCTAGGAGATCCTAAACATATCGACAATAGGAAACTAAATACAACCGAGATAAGGATAAGCTAATAGATAAGTCTAAACTAGATATATCAAAGTATATCGTAATAGGATTGCTTCGATCTCGACAGGAGGTGTACTTATTTGGAGTTTCATAAGATACTCGTAGTTATCAATCGGCGTAAGGAGATGATCGGAGTTGATCATCAGTATTAGGACGTTGAGAAGAAGATGAATTAGTGCGACGGTGGATTAGGTCCATGGTGAAGCCGCTGGGGGGTGGTGATGATGCTGTGGCAGTAATAAAGAGAAAAGCTGTAAGGATTTGAAGAGAGAGGGTCATGATCATCATTCGGATTGCAAAAGACATGGTGACTGAATAATACTTTTTAGTTTTGAGACTCTATGCAACTTGATCATTCATGCACATATTTATACATTATGAACTTTTCTCGTATCAGTTACTTGTCCTGAATTTTCAATTTTATTTCTTCCATTTTTATTATTTCCACTTTTGAATATTTTACAAAAAAAAATTCTAAGAGCTTATTCTGGTTTGTGGTTTCTCATTTTTTACGTTTCTATTAATGGAATTATCACTATTATAGCGAAATCTATATTTTACGTAATTGTTAATTTTCCTGACTTGGCAGCTTTTCCAATTTTGCTGCTTTGATTCCATTTCCGAATATATTACAAATTTGTTTTCAAAAAGTTTACACTGATTTCTGGTTTTTCATTTTTTATGTTCCAGTAATGGATATTAGATCAATTTATTATAGTGAAATGTTGTTTACGTAATTGTTCATAAACCCTACTAAAAATACAATACCTTTCATTAAAAAAAAAGAATACAGTACTTTTAGGCTATTTAAAAAGGTAAGTTTATCAATATAACTATGCTTTTTGTGGACTCCATTAATTTGGCCAGTTTGATCTTAGGTTTCAGCCCATGCAATTTAAATGGTGGTTCGGATCTAGCTATCCCTTGTATCAGTAGAAAGAAATTTCATAACTTTTTTATGCTATTCAGACTAATAGAAAGAAAAAAAAAATCTGAAAAACAGGCAAAGATGGCATATCAAAACACTGCTTTAGAAATACAGAGGTTGCCGGAATACCATATTAAAAGTGAGCACTGGTAGAAAACTATCATTATCGTTCTCGATAATGGTGATTAGACCAGTGGAGATAAAGATCGCAGTGAAGATTATCGGTTGGGATACAAAGATTAGAGGTTAATCAAGCAAGTCCAGTGGTAAGGCTGGTGTCAGCATTAATGGATCTAGAGCTTGAGGTGAATCACGCGAGCATGCTAGTGGTTAGAGATTTGATGATTCAACAAGCAACTGTGAAGATGGAATTCAAAACTGGAGAAGATGAACAGTATACTATTATATTTTCAGAGCATAGAATAGAGTGCTTCAAGAGAATGTGAATATGACAATGATGTGGTTAGATAGTGCTTTAGTATATGAGGTCTTGTTAATTATGTCATTTTCGACGACAACGAATGCATCTCTTACATAATATATGTCAATCACATTGTAAAAAGGAAGTGAACATCAAACTATATACAATACATTTTACACAACATAATATTGATATCTTGCATATTTCCATTGTCTTATCCATTCACCCATGTGCATTTTGGTCATATAGACTAAGATTTAGCCATGTTTAGGTTGCATTTTGCATACATGAGTCTTTATCAGGTATTGGAGTACCACATGGAGTTCTTGGAGACATTTGGGTGCATTTGGAGCTCAAAAGAGGTGATTAAGGTGATCATTGGACGAGCAATGCATGGAGCGACCTACCGGAGCGACGCCATGAACTCGCTCGCCATCTACGCTTCGGAGCGACCTCCTAGAGCGACACCCTAAGGTCGCTCGCGAGGAGACGACCCGGGAGCGACGTCTTCGGAGCGACACAGCCAGGTCGCTCGCGAAGAAACGACCCGGGAGCGACCTCTCGCAGCGACGTGCCGAGGTCGCTCCGCGTCTATTTGTTTGGCCAAATTCATTTTTTCTCAAGGGCCTTTTGGTCATTTCATTATGCACGTTTTTACTTTTCAAAACGTATGTTTTAAGCACCTTTGGTAGCCACCAGGCAAAGGGAGCTCTTTTCTGAAGAACAACTAGTAAAACTTCTTTTGATTCAGATTTCATTGCTTTCATCTTGTGTTCTTGTTGATTTCTTATCTATTTCTCTACATGATTAATCTGAAATCCAATATGGGTTTAAGAGGAATCATGGAGATTAGTGAGTAATCACATTTTGAATTCATGGGTTAGAGAGATTGAAGGTGATTAGGTTAGTTCTAGGATGTTTTAGTGTAGATCATTCTTGTTCCTTACTAGTAGAGTATTCATAATGCATCTTCTGAGTTGGCCACTCAAAAGTTGATCAATAAGCATTTTCCACCCAAAAGGTGTTTGATGAAATGCTTGAGACAATTCTCCTAGGCTTTTAGTATACTTTGCCAATGACATTTGTTGTTAAAGGTGATAAAATAGCTAATAGACTTGTTAGTAATGATTGCTTTCACATTATTCAACCAAAGACATTTGATGTTTGAAATATGTTAG
>NC_027751.1:44321347-44322234 GCF_000695525.1 Brassica oleracea var. oleracea | reverse complement strand
TGGAATAATTGAAGATGATGTAGAAGAGCTGGTTGACAACATGGTGAAGAGTGATGCAGTCTACAGTGAAGACCACGACAGAGGCAATAGGGGTGATGATAAGCAGACAAGGAAAGAGATCAAAGCTTTGGAAGACAAGGTCGACCTACTCATTGCTGAAAAAGCCACCCAAGAGCAGCTGAAGTTTGTTGGTAACTCCAAGCAGAAAGATCCACCTGTTGTCCATGAGGTTGAGGGCTTGGAAGGTCAGGAAGAGCTGTGTTTCGTCAACAACAATGGTAGCTGGTTCAAAAAAGAGCCCAATTTTCAGTACAACAACTACCAACAGAAATCCTATCCCAACAACCAACAGAGTGGTTATCCGCCTAGAAACAACCAGCAAGGCAGCTATCAGCCTCAACAAAACCCCTCGTCTGGTTCCTCTGCTCCTCAAGAGAGCAGCACTGATACCTTACTGAAACAAATCTTGGAGTCTCAGACTAGAAGTGAGAAGCATGTTGGTTATGAGTTGAAGAACCTTCATTCCAAGATTGAAGGGAGCTACAATGAGCTCAACAACAAATTTTCACATCTTGCTTCTACATTCAAGAATTTAGAGAATCAGTTTGCTTCAATGAACACTCACCAGAATCGCCAGCAAGGATCTTTACCTGGAAAATCTGACCAAAACCCCAAAGAGGCCAAAACTATCACCTTTAGGAGTGGTAAGCAATTACCTCCTACAACCCTCACCAGGGATGCTGAGAAACAAGGTGAGGAGGTGGCCATCAACTTAGATAATGATGTGGTAATTGTTGATGAGAAGACCAATGATGAGATTTTGGAAACGATTATGGAAGCTAAAGGTAAAGGAAAGGTTGGAGAAGAGAAGAAAACAATACAAGATG
>NC_027751.1:44319459-44320964 GCF_000695525.1 Brassica oleracea var. oleracea | reverse complement strand
TTAAGTTTGGGGGAGGTACCAAGTATTTGATCATGTTTGCTTTGATGTTGTTTCATTGAGTCATGCATTGCATACCTATTTGCATAATAAAAAAAATCATTTAGTTTGCATCATTTGCATTTCTGGGAGAGTCTAGAGCATATAGGTTGCATTTACTTGCATTGGGAGCAATGATTTGAAATGCCTTGTAAAGAACATTACTTTGCACCTGAGTAGCTTATGCACCTCTCAAAAAGACTTGTATGCTTTCGAGCTTTGAAAACTCTTCCTGAAACTTGTTGATTGCTGAAACTCAACCTTTGAAGCCAACTACAACCTTGTTTGAACTGAGCGAACTTAATGCTTCTTGCTTATGGTCCCTTGTGTACTGAGTCATGGATATACACACTTGAGTTGTCACATCCTTTATGCAAATCTTTTTGACAAACTCGAGTGGTACACCATTCCCAAAACCTTTCCCTCCTTTTGAGCTTTCATTATTTGATGAGTGAAGCATTTTTCGGAAAGCCTTACATGTGCATAATGTTGAGAGTATCGGGAACAACAATGCTTGGTCTTTATTCTTGCTAGATTAGGCACTATATTGTCTAGCTATAGGTGGGGGTGAGTGTTGTGACTATGGTTTGGAAGCATGAAAAGTTCAAAGGAAAAGAATAGACTCTTTGTGTTTAAATGGATAATCTTATTAGAATAAATAGATAAACGTCTAGCTAGAGTTTATGAAAAGTCTTGGTCCAAAAAAAAAAAAAATATATATATATATATATAAAAAAGAGAAAAAGAAAGAAAAGGGGGATAGCAAAGTTGTTTAGAGCTAAGATTTGTTTGGAAGTTGAGAAAATCCTTTATAGATTTCAAAGAAAAAGTGTTTTATGTGCAAAGTGTCCTTGGGATCTTTTGGTGAGAGATGGGAGTTGGGTTTGACATTGGGAAGTGATTGTGTAACTTGTATGTTTGGGAAAAGGGTAGAACAATGGAGATTGAGCATTGTATGCATGAGTTGGTCCCTTTCTTAGATATATTATGTGCAATGTCAAGGCTACTTGTTTTGAGAGTAAACCACTTTAAAAGATCATGGATTTTGAACCTTTTGACCCACTTGAATAAAAGCCTTCCCTTACTCAACCAAATGATTTGAACCAATTGACCATTTGCAAGAATTCACTCAATGTTTTATGCTTAATGAATGTGAGAGTTGGTTGATTTGAATGTGTGGATGCTTGATGATGAGAATAAGGGTAAAAAGGAGTTGAGATAGGCCTAGAGAAGCTAGAGTGTAATAAGAGAGTGTGCTCAGGTTGGATTAGATGTTGAGTTGAGTGCTAGTTGTGTTTCTTTTCGCTATGAGCTCCCCACCTTAAAACCTCTCTCTCTCTATGAATTCTAGAAAGTTCACTTGTGGACAAGTAAAAGAACAAGTTTGGGGGAGTTGATATCTTGCATATTTCCATTGTCTTATCCATTCACCCATGTGCATTTTGATCATATAGACTAGGATTTAGCCA
>NC_027751.1:44297556-44318411 GCF_000695525.1 Brassica oleracea var. oleracea | reverse complement strand
GTTCGATACTTGATCACCCAAGGTCTAATCTCTATGCCTATGAGTTCTCTTTTCCCTTAGTCAAGAAAGTATCATTCTGTAATTACTTTCTAGTATTCGTAGTAGTAGTAGTTTAAAACTCATCTAAATCATTGGTTGCACTTAGATTAAGTGAGTACTTGCATTCTCGGTGCTTTGATATCCCTCAGAACTGGTTCGACATTCACTCATACTACAACATTTGTCTTAGGGGCCTGAAAACTCCTAACATCAAATATAAATAGAATCAAACACATTCTCATTTTCATTCTTTTTTTTCTCTTCTTACTCTTTCTCATTCTCAACAATTTTCTTCTTCTTCATCCTTTTGTCCTCCTCTTTTTTTTTCTTTTTCTTTTTTACTTTCCTTCTTCGTCCTCTTTTTTCTTCTTCTCGTCATCTTTCTCCTCCTTCTCTCTTTTCTTCCCTTCTTCTTTCTCTTTCGCCACCTTCCTCCTTCTCCGTCTTCTACTTCCTCATTATGGTCACCCATCGTTTCCCCATTTAATTTTTATGGTGGTTTCATTTTTCTTCTTTTACTGTTTTCATGTACACATTTTCTTCCACTGATAGTGACTAAAAATAATCAAAAAAAAATTACTATTACCATTTTCATGTTATATTCTATTAGAGACCTATAGTATAGAAAAATAAGAAAATATTTATTATATTTTTTGTTATAATGTAACAATAAATCAATTGTTATGTACACATCATGTTTGTTGCACTGTCACCAATAGAGAAAGGATAAATGGTCCACTTTTAGCAAAATTGCCACTTGACCAACCACTTTATTATATAGTTACTTTATTATTATTTTTTATTTTGTGTTTATTCAGCCAATTAACTTTATAGTGGATTATGTGAAAGATGTTTTTTTAGAGATCAAATATTGATTACAAGGAAAAAGATAATGAAAGAAAAAGATAATGAAATTGTAAGAGAATTATGAATTCTTCAAGAAGAAGGTGCAACCACGGAAACCTTAATTTTTATGCCGGCTTCTATGCTTTTTGTGAATGTCTTCTCTTTGCGAATTCCACCGCATTTATAGCTGAACTCGCCGATTTCTTTTTTTTTCTCTTAAGAGCACCTCCATCGGTGTATCTAAGGAGGAGTTCTAAAGGAAAAATGGAAAATAAATAAATGAAAAAAGCATTAATTAGTTAGAACCGGTGCTTAATTAAGGGTACGTAAAATTGGTAAGAACCGCCTACCTGGCACATGCGTATTGGCTTCTTGTTTCTATTGGTCCTCTCTCTCTCTCTCTCTCTCTCTCTCTCTCTTCTTCGGGTTTTTTTTTGTGTGAGAAATTTCGTCATCTCTCCTTCTCCAAATCCATCCATGAAATCATCTTGAAGGTTCGAATTCTTTGTGTTTTTGTAATGATTCGAAGTTTGTGAATCTCGTTGAAATTGAAATTTGGTTTCGTTGGGTAATAATTAAGGTTTTTTTTCGAGAAGCGAAATTAGGGATTGCGAGGTTATTGTTCGATTGATTGCAAGTTGAATCAAATTGTATTCATCTTTTTTTTTTTGTGTATGCAGCATCGGTTCCTAGAATCAAAGCACGGAGATGTTTCAAGGTAGAGACAATATGTGACATCAATGAAGAAAACGGATTACTTTCTGCTTCTGGGTATCATCATTCTCCTCTTCCTCTCTGGGTCTGTAGCTTCAGCTCCTTCATCAACTTCACCAGCGAGTTAGTCCCACTATGTTTTCTGCAATGTCTATGATTCTTTTATAATGCTTCTTCTTAATATTTAACTTCTCTTTTGTAGTGCTCCTACTACCTCGGACTCGGAGGGATGTCTCGCCGCAATTTCACATCAATCACTGGTAATCCTCTGCATGAAACAATCTTCCATTTATTGTCATCTGTGATTCTTTTGTTTTCACTGCAGAGTCAGGTGTTAAAAAAACTTTGGATTCCATGGATACATGTGCAAACATGTTCATCTTGAGCATGTCTGGATATATGTGTTACACTTATTTGGGTATATTTTTATTAATCATTTTCCTTCGGCTCATCGTTATTTATGCACTGGTGAGTCATTTTCTTCTATTTTGGATACATTCTGAACATCAATAGGGAACTCATAGAGGTCTGGAAATGTATCCTCATGAATCGCAGCTCCTTGAGTGAGATCTGTCGCATTTCTGAGTTTTAGAATATTAAGCTTGACTATTTCTTTTTTATTATAGTAGTCTGTTCATGATCCTGAACATTTTGTGCAGGGCTGGTGAATTTGACTCAAATGGTTGAACTTCCATCTCAAGAAAGGTGGCTACAATTGGAAACTTTTCTTCAGATACGAAGGTATATGGTTTTCCAAGTACCAACTAGATTTATACATTTCTTTTATATTTGTTTAAAAAATTTAATTATAAATGTGTATTTCTATTTTTAATATGTTTTATGTTATATTTGTTTGAATTTTATGAAATCCAATAATTTATAAGTTTTGTAAAATTTAAATTTAATAATTTAATTTCTAAAAAAAAAAAATTAAAAACCTCATGCGGGTTCTCCCAATGGACCTTCTCAAAACAAATTACAATATTAAAGATTCTAAACTTTGTAAAGTACACAATTAACAAATAAATTAATTTTAAGAACTCATTAAGGGTTCTAACCAATGGAGGTGATCTAAGCAGACTTGAATCGTCTCGACCGCCTCTCTTCTTACCTATACCGAGTTCAATTACATTTTTGGGCCTTGTTGCGGGCTTGTCGATGGATATAGTCCATTTCTAACAATACATAACTCTAATACATGTTTGGTATATGTTTCAATTTTATTAACCTTGTTTAGAGCAGCTGCAACGCTGATCCTTACAAAAAAATCTTTAGCAACAAATTATTTTTATAATATGTGGGGACCAAAAAATTAGGAATTTGTGCCATAATTATGTCTTGCAGTCCGTAGGTAAGGACTATTTCGCTGCCGGGCTCGTCACTGTACGCGGGTCCCATTGCCGCATGGAAACTCGCGATTGGCCCCCTTTTTTTTTTTTTAAACTGAAAAAAAATAAAATAATAAAATAATATAAAATACTTATCTGGGTTATCGAACCATGAGTAACATGGTTGTGGATGCCCTTAGTATATGTTTTACCAAACGTGGTTAACAAATGTTCTTGACTCGTACACTTTAAGAACTATTGATGTATAGGACTCCTGGATCGGTAAAACAAATATATCAGTCTACTGTAAAAAAAAAACTTACTGTTCTAGTCTCTTTTGGCTTAGTACAGGTCATCTTTTTATTGCTTATGTAGTTATGTACATATGACTTTCACTTAGTGATTTTGAGAATGAAAGCGAAGGAAACTACATTCAGATTTTATTAATTCTATACATTGTAGGCTTGGAGCTCTACAAGTTTTTCACTAATCTGTAAAATAAATTTGTAGAAAGATAGTTTAATCGACAAAATAACATCGTGCGAGAACAAGAATATGTTAATACATTTTATTTCAATAATAACGTTGAATCGTAAATGCAACTGCAATAATAGATTTATTAGAGGAGCATTGGAAGCAAGGAGTGAAGCGGTGAGTGAATCTTGTGACTGTTTCTGCTGTCACTGTTTATCTTCTTTTTTTCTTCTAATTATTAGTTTTTCTTTTCTTTTCTACTTTCTGTTATGTTATAATAATTGTTAGTCCGTTATAATTGATTAAAATAATTCATATATGATAAATTGTATATGTGATGACCAACAACCCAAAACCAAAGGGCCGGGAACCTAATACACGTCCTAAGCCGGTCACCACGTCCATCTCGTGTCCACAGTCCACACTACCTTTCTGTTTCTTAAATTCATTGTGTGTATATATAACATTTTCCTGATTATTTAACCAACTTATATAAATGGATTATATATGTATGCTTATTTACCAGGGGTGGGCAAAAAAAACGAACCAAACCGAGTTAAACCGAAACCG
The DNA here is from genome assembly GCF_000695525.1 of Brassica oleracea var. oleracea. Taxonomy (NCBI): domain Eukaryota; kingdom Viridiplantae; phylum Streptophyta; class Magnoliopsida; order Brassicales; family Brassicaceae; genus Brassica; species Brassica oleracea. Next base: position 44,314,440 of record NC_027751.1, on the reverse strand, counting down.
ATTCAAACCGAACCAAAATCTATTTCAAACCATTTGGTTGAATATTTCTCCAGCCCGAATGGTTCGGTTTGGTTCGGTTTTAAACCGAACCAAACCGAGAAACCGATGTGTTTTAGTAATTATTTAAATTAAAAATATTAGTAATACCAATATACTAAAATTCTAATACTAAACCACATATTTTCTATTTTTTATTGATTAACATATATTCTTCTAACCTAATATGTAATCATCAAAATATTTGCTTTAAAATATTTCATTCATTGAAGGCTTTTTAATTTTAATGATGTTGGTTTTTTTACCTTAGTTAACTTTCATTTGTTTTAATTCTTATATATACTTTTTGTGATTTTTTAAAGGTTTTTGTTTGAGTTTTATATTGAATTTAGTTCACAGAGTTTATGTTTACATAATTTATGTTGTAAAACATAATTTCTCTTAAAAAAAATAAACTAAAAAAAATCTAATTAAACCGATCCAAAAAATAAATCAAACCGAATACAAATCAAACGAAATACAAACCGAACCGAACACAAACCGAACCACACTAACTATGGTTTACTTCAGTTGGAAAAATACTAGAACCAAACAAACCGAACCCGAACCGAACCGAACCGATAAAATAACCAAAGTGTCGACCCCTATTATTTACAAATTGCTTGTTATGAAAAGGAGCTGGAAAAATAGTATTGTTCATCATAGCACAAATTCAAAATGAGATATTATTATTTTTATTCATTACTAAATAATTACCCTTTTAAATATTGTGACTGAGTTAATCATAAGTTGATTCTCAAACTTTTTTCTTTTTTTGAGAAAAATCTCAAACTAATTTTGGAATCTAGAAAATGAGGTTTATTTTGTACTTTGTCAGATTATCTTAGGTGAATAATACTTTTGTATATTAGGTGACTAACATAAGAATATGATTTCAAATGCTATTTAGTGTATGAATATATTTATACCATAAAATTACGAAATGGGAAAGATGGAATATAGCGTTGGGCTTCTTATACATAATGTCATAACAGGGACATCACTATTTACAAAAAAATAAAAAATAATAGTTGGTATATTTTAAAGTGCTTCTTTTATAATCGGGTACCTATAAGTCAAATATCAAATGAAAATAAGATTTATTAAATATTATTTTCAACTAAAACATTTAAAGTGCTTTATATGTATTTTATAATGTTTTACACCTCTATTTCTCTAGATTTTCTATAAATTTTTATGCCATAACATATTTTGTTTGAAGTAGTAGAACACAATATAGCGTTGGCTGCGTAATCGTGGGTGGAAAGAGGCGTCTACAAGCAATACAATGCTTGGTTCACATGTTACAAAAAACTCATATTTTGTATTTTGTTTAAAAGAATAATAAAATATACCTTAAAAAGAGGGAAAGAAAAGATGCCTTGGAAGTCACTTGCTTTTCGTGAATGAAAGGCAACCATGAACACAAACCACTTGCTTACTCAAACTATTCTTACTTCAACAAGTAGATCATCTAACTATCACACAACCCTTTACTTAACTCCTACTATTATTCCTTCTTTTTCATTATAACTTGTACATTTCATTTTCCTCCTATTAAAAAAAAACAACTGATACTTTGATTAAATTTTTGGAAATAATTCCAGTTCAACAATATAGTAATAGAAGAAGAATTCACAAATATATTATCATGTAACTAAACATTCAACTACAAACAACTAGTAATGACAATCTATTAACGCTGGTGTGGTTGAGAACACAATCCCTTGAAACTTGGACTCTCTTAGATCATCTTCTGGTGCCGGTAGATTAAGATCCAGCGGTAAATATTTCCTCTGCTCAATGTAAGAGCTCAAATTCTCAGTCTCCTCTTCTGTACTGTTTCTGCTAACTTCCGTGGTAGCGACCGGTATTACCGCAGTGGTGGCTGTCCTGTGCCGCCTCATGTGGCCGCCGAGGGCTTGTCCCGAAGTGAACTCTGAACCGCAGATCGAACACTCGTGTACTTTGTTTGCCTTGCTGATGATGATGTTACTTGACAGCGAAGCTAGGGATGAACCAAACACTTTGAAATTATATTTTTGCCCTTCCTCTGACCCACTAGACTTGGCCTGCATCAGGGGTAGTTTAGTCTTTTCCTCTATCGACACTCTAGGTTTCTTGTGGCTCGCCCTGTGTCCACCGAGAGCTTGGAACGACGAGAACGTCCGGCTACATGTTTTACACTCGTAGACAAAGAAACTCGAATTCTCTGCCGACGAAAGAGTTTTATCAGCTTTTCTCGAATTCTTGAGATCTGGCGAAAGAGCCGCTCCGCGCGCAAGCATGATGAGACAAATCGCCATGTCTTCCTCTTCTTCGGTACAATCAGTTGTGGTCACTGGAGACGAAACCGCCGAGTTGTATTCATCGGAAACTGCTCTCCCTCCGCCGCCATCCCCGGCTGATGAGTTTGAAGAGGTGTTGGTGGTAGCCGCCGCGGCCGCCACCAAAAAGGTCGACGACGATGATCTCTGTCGCTTCGTACGCTTACCCTTTATGATTTGCGTCTGGTCACTACCAACATGATCTTGACTCATCATGATTATTAACACTAAATATAGTAAACAAGAGAAGACAGCCCGATTCAAGAACCCAATAACTCAATCAAGAAACAAGCCTAATTCAAGAATTTTTTTTTTTTTTTGGTGTTTATTATGTGGAGTGAACTAACAAGAGAGAGAAAAGAGAAGAGAGGCAGTGTAGAAGACGATGGTGGGGCTGCTTATTTATATATACAAAGGGAGAGGTTATAAGGTTGGTGGTTGTTAATCTTTTTGGTTTACTCCACGAAATTTTATGCACATATTGATCCACTTTTCATTATTATAATATTTCCAAAACAACCAATAGCATTTTGACGGTTCACTCTGCTGGCTGCAGTACATATGACCTGACATTCTGCATTTCTCTGCCAAATTCCTTCAGAAATGAAATCAACTAAATTTTTTTATTCATGGTGATGGCAAAATAATAGAAATCTCTCTTTTTTTCTAATTTATGTTTTGTTGTATCTACTTTTAATCCATATCTTCTAAATATTATCTTCACCTAGATCTATGTACCAGAAGTCAACCCTCCATGACGTTTATTTTTATTTGTATTAAATTAGACAGCTTCTTCTAGTACATATTTTCAAAGAACAAGCATATTTATATTATTGCTTCGATTAATCTAATTGTTAGATCTTGTATCATTCTTAGTTGCATAAATAACAGAGATGTATTATTATGATTAAAGTACTAATTCCAAATTGTTTTATTTTATTCAAAGCAAAAAGTAGAAAATAAAAAGGAAAGTGAAACCCGTGAAGGGTTAAGCACTGAATTAGGCAAAGGTTCATTAGTAGTGTTGAGTGGCACTTAGGCCACCAATTCACGTTTTTTTTTTTGTTTATGTTAGTGTGAACATTCAGTTCTATCAACAAGCAAAGGTTTTACTTTCACGCACTTTAGATCCACGTCATCAAATCGACGCTTTCAATGAGAACCGAAAATGGATAGAACTATACACAAAATGTTCACGACAGCATGTAATAAGTATATACATATTGTTAATGGTTGTGACGACTAATGGTTGTGACGACTACAAAAAACCTTTGATTAGTTGTTTAATATATAAATTTATCATGAAAATAATGATTCGTAGACATAAGACGGATCATAATTACGAGGCGACATGCAATGGCCGGTGTTTATAGGATTAGGTGCATTCATCGGTGGCATGTTAGGCTAAGAAAAATTGTAAGCAGTCTTTGTTGTTGTGAAGAGTCAAGACCACTACTTTTTTTTTATTTTTCTTATAATAATGATAACTAAATTATTACTAATATATTGATTAGATAGTTGAAATCTATGATCAACGGGGTACTTTAGACCATCTCCAACTAATACTTATTTTTTCCTCTATAATTCCCACAAAAATAGAGTAACTCTATTATATGGTAAATTTTGCTCCAATGATAGAAGAGAAAATAGAGGAATTTCACTTTTTCACTTTATAATAGAGTAACTCTATTATAGAGGAGCAAAACTTACCCTATAATAGAGTTACTCTATTTTTGTGGGAATTATAAAAAAAAAAATATGTATGGGTTGGAGATGCGCCTAGAGCAACTCCATTAGTAATATGAAGACAAGTATCTCACAACTAATGCAGACTAAAAGAAGAAAAAACTCAAGAGATGAAAGGTGAAAGTATGTATGCCCCGAACTTATCAGATATTGTCTCATGCCAAACGGCTATATATTGTTGGACTCAATTTCGGTCAATACATTAATGGGCCGCGATCAAAGGTATGAGCCGTAAGGAACTGAAGCCCATAGCAAGCAATCGAGTTCGAAAGCGAAGGAGTCGAGGTCCCGGAGATCGCGAAGCAGTCCCGGAGATCGCGGAGCAGTTACGAAGATCACGAGGTCGACTTACTATAAGGAAGGAGAGCGGACACGAAGAAGGACACGTTGAAAACCCTAGAGAGAGCTACACGACCTTGTTCTCATCCCAATTTTAGATTCTTTCTTTACGGATCTCATTTGATCACTCGATCTAGTTCAGCTCATTGTATTCGATCTTATTCATCAATAAAGTCCATTTTTACCTACAGAAAACTGTTTAACATCGTTGTATTCTAAAGATATTGTTGCTTACATCATTTGTCTTTCCTAGATCAAACTCCGATCACTATCAAATACTTAATACTTAGGGTAGATTTTAGGTTCTACGTATATGAGTGGTTCAAGTTAAATAAATGAAATAAAAATTAACTTTTCAACAAAACTACAATATAATATTAATATAAAATCTGACAATACTTGTTTGGAGATATTGTCCAGTAATGTTGCCCTTATGACTTCATACAGCTGCCCGTAAAATAGGCATATATATGTAGATGGAAATTTTGAACACATTTGAAATAAAATAAAATAAAATAAAATAAGAAACTCGATTACTTTTGATGTTTGGGAGAAAATTCGACAATTCTTGATAATTTGCAACAAAAAAGAAAATAAAAACGAATTTAATTTAATATTGGTGGTTGAATTATAGTGGTGATATTTTTTTTCTTAATTTGCTCTAGTTTGAATCATGTGCTTCTAGTCATTGTAGACGTTTATATTGGCAAAAAAATATCCAACTTTCTGTAAAACATATGGAATTACTTGAAAACTCAGTTAGGTATATATGGGTTCAAAACTCATATATATTGAATTATTGTGCCTAATTAATAAAGAAAATGACTAGGACATTTTTTGTTGAGTACCTTGTGGTCGAATGATAAGGAGACAAAGTTGCAACGCCATTACGTATAAGGTTCGATTCATCTACTATGCGAAACTAAATTACATTGTTCCTGAACACCTACACTAATATGGATCTTTGATTAAAGCTTATTTGCTTACCCAGATACAAGATCTATTTGTGGGTTGCATCTCTTTTTAGAAATTAGTTATGACCCCTATGTAGATCCCGAATATTTCTAGATTAATAAAAAAAAATTAACCAAAAAGTGATTTTAATATTTTAAAAAAAAAAAATCTATTAAAACTTTTAGTTTTGTATAAGTATCACTGATTCATTATTAAAAAAGTATGCGTGGATTGTTAAAAAAAATTGTTAAACACTAGTTATTAGTATTTTCTCCATTCAAATTGGGAGACATATTTTAGGGGGGAAATAGTTCCAAGAACTTCTAACAGGATAAGAAATCTCAAGTGGATATATACAATACAATTTTGGGGCCAAGGAAAGGTAATGTGTGCGATGAGAGTCTTTTACATACACAAAAGTTTTGTGGCAAAACCCATCACTTCCTTTTTCAGCCGGAATATTTTGCTAATTTCATGCAGCATTTTTGACTTTACATAGGGATTGCTGTTTCTATATACTAGTAATTATGCAGCTGTATATGGCGATTATCTATATCGATGTATGTGTTACCAACTTGTCACTGGAATATACCAATCAAATGACTACGGTCCTGCGTTTTTTTAAATAATAATTAGATATATTAATTTATCAACCTTCGAAAGGGCATCGACAGTGTACAAAATTCCGGTACACCGGAAAACAGAAATCACTAGGTTACAGATAGGCAACAGTCAATCAAAAACAAACTAGATGGCTACAGAGAAGGAGAATGAATCGCATGTGAAAAGCAGAGGAATCAGAGATCCTCTTCCAGTGAACACCGGTAGACCACATATTCAGCCTCTGGGATTTCTCGAGGCTAGGGAGTACCCCGTGGCACAGTTATCGGCTCCGTTATGGAGGACCTAGTCATTTAAGCTATGAACGGTCCTGCGTTACATATATATATTTTATTTACTCCAGAATATTAAATGGTTACTCTTGGTAAGAAATGTATTAGTAAGTATAGATGTTTTACCAAAAGAAAAAAAAATGCTACCATCAAGCTAAGTATATAAAAAGACCTAGTCATTTTCATTATTAACTTGATTAGGCACAATAATTCAATAACACGATGAAATGATTGGAAGAAATTACTCTTAATCACGTTGGACTATTCCAAACCTTATTGTCTTGTACTTAAAGTGGCCCTCCCATCCTTTGCAGAACAATTTAATATAGACACACACATGGATTTCATATACAACTCAATACTATTTCTTTAGTGGTATAATTAAAACTAAGGTAGTATATGGTGACACTAAAATTTGGGTAATTCTATTATTAATCAACTCATGTGTTTTTTTCTTGATTGATCTGAGGGTATTTTCAGCTTATGAGAGGATTCAGAATAATCTCTAAATAGAGGTGGAGTTCACGGATAGACTTTCTTTCCGGATATCTAAATGGGTTCTAAATAATTAGTATATATATATGTGGTCACATGATATAGTGTAGTTGGATGTCTTGAAACCCCACTATGCTCACACTTAACTTTTCTAAATTGTGTTATAAGACCAACTCCAACGAAGAAATGGTAAAAGGTCCTAAAACATTTAAAATAAATGGAGAATCAACAAAACAAAGAGAGAAAAAACACAAAAGTCCTAATCTTACAACTTTTTAGAACTTTTACCAACCTCCAAAGCATAGGTGTTAAACAGACATTGTGTCAAAGGATTGTAAAAATCAAAAATAATTATAATATTAATTTATTTTTTTCTTTAGAAACTTTGTAGTTATCAGCAGATAATGCTGCCCTAAGGATGTAAAATAATTTATGTGTGTTTTTGGAACAGGATAATAATTAATGAACCGTACTTCTCTTTATAAGTATCATACACCCAGTGGCTTTGGTTGAATTATCCGTTGAACAACACAATTTTATTTTACTCTTCTTTGTTTAACTTATTAATTAAAAACAACTTAATAATGTTACATATTTAAATAAAAATTATATAGTAGACATTTTCTTTAATTTAAGTTGCTAATGAATCTTACACTTTTAAATATGTCTCTTGAAGTAAACGTTTAGCATTATTATTTTATAAATTAAATAATTATTTTTAGTAAAATAAAAATTTATAGAAATTAAGATAATTAGTTTTTTAATAAATGTCCAGTAAAAAATTTGGTTGTCATCCGATTTTCAATAGGGTTCCGGTTCGATATTGGATTTTCAAATTTAGAGAAATAGGAACATGTTTTAATTTGGTTTTTCTCGATTTGATATTCAACTTTCGTAACTTTTATAGAAATAATATTGTTTACTTTTGTGAGTTTACTACATTATTTCAAATATACAGATTTTAGTCATCCAAAATTTTATTAAACTAATCAAAATATTAACAATATTTATACCGCAAAATTTATTTCTCTACTCAAAACATTAATTTGTACTGTTATTCTATGAAAACGACACGCTTATCATATATAATGCATAAATCGCGGTTGCACCACACCGTTCTTTCATTTCGTATTTACTTATACTACCAAATCTATATATTGTCACCATTCTAACTTTAAATAGTTTAAATAGTGAATGGTGATACTGAAATTTTGATATTTCAATAACTATTATTGAAAACCGTCCCATGTGATCATTATCCACATTTAACTTTTATAATTTGTACTGTATGTTTCAGAAAAGAAAAATAATTTGTGTACATGTTCGAAGCAGGGTAATAGATAATGAACCACACTTCTCTTTATAACTATCAATATCATATATCTAATATATCCAGTGGTTGTGGTCGACTTCCGTGTTGGACAACACACAATTTTGTTTTCTCTTGTCTTATTTAACTTATTAATAGAAAGCAACTTCGAAATGTTACATATTTAATTAAAGAATCAGATAGTAGACATTTTAAAGTTTCTAATAGATCTTATAAATATTGTACTTTTAAGGTTCTCTTAATGTAAAAGGTTAACATATTATTTTCATAATTTCAAATAATTAGTTTTTATAGTAAAATAAATTTTACAAAAATTAAAAGAGGTATTTTAATCAAATTTGGTACTTGTTCGATTATCAATTCGGTTTGATTTCAGGTTTCTAATTTAGAGGAAAGGAAGGTTTTTTTTGTTTAGTTTTCCTCGGTTCAGTATTCAAGTTTTGCCTAACTTTCTTTTAAATAGGAGTGTTCATTACAATAGCAACTTGTGATAGAGGTATTCCAAATTCTTTTTTGGTTTACAGACATTAAACAAACAAATATGCTTATCATCTATAAAAAAAAAACTCTCTTAAAATCAGTTTACCTCTTTACCTAAAACCAAAATCTAAGCATGAATCGTTAGCTTGGTAAAAGGAAAGTAATAGCAAAACAAACGATCAAATGCAGATTTAAACCAAAAGTAACAAACACGTTTACAAAGGCACAACTCCAGAAAGAGACTTTGATGCTAGGAACATAAACATCAAAAGCTTATTCAGCCAACTTTTATTTGACATCTGATTCAACAGACAAGACGACCAACACAGTAGACACCAAAGTACTTACTTAGCCCAGACTTAGAGCGGCGTCAAACCAACCACACCTGCGTTAGAACCAACGTAGCTCGTGAGGTTACAAAAACATAGAATCAAAACTTGCATCTTTAACAACTTATATAAAAGCGAGCTTTCTTTTTTTCAGATGTAAAAACGCATGAAACAATGGCAGCCTAAATCATAGAGTTAAAACATACCGCATGCCAATCTCCCGCCTGCGTTTCCAGTGGTCAGGCTAAGCTCATGCCCACCTACATTTTGCCAAAATCAAAAGAAGAAGAAATAATCAGATCACATTTTAGCTTAAGAAACTTGTAAAATCTTTTGGAAAGTGCAATAGTTTATTATACCCTTTCCGAGGTCATCCTTAAGCTCGTGAACCACAAAGGCTCTTCCAACAACAGAGTTAGGACCAGTCAGAGGAATCTGCACACATGAATTCACATTTAAAACAAAAGCTTCTTATAAGAGAACATAAACGCGAATAAACATAATATAAAAAAACCTGATTGTCCACAAGTGTTGTTTCTACCACGCCTGTTGTTACAATTTAAAAAAAAAAAAAAAAAAAACAGTGCTTAGAGAGAATGGTACAAACTATGTTGTAATGTTGAACCAATGGACAGTAAAGTAATATACCATCGGCGTTGGCAGTAATGTTTCCCAGGTCACCCGCATGACGGATCTCGTCTTCAGGAGCTCCGTGTGTCATGTTGTTAGGGTTGAAATGTGGCCCTACGATAAATTAAAGACATGTGTTATTTTTTTTTAAATACAAAATAATGATATATGGGTAATGCAGCAAAATGATTCACCTGTTGAGATGCATCCATTTGTTGTATCACCAAACTCATGCTGTAAAAAAAAAAAAAATGCAAAACAGAATAATTACACAAGAGACAATACATAAAGACCAAAACAAGAAGAAAGAGATCGATAAAGTAGGGGAAGAACAACTCACGAGGTGAAAGCCATGAGGCCCTGGTGTGAGACCGGTGATACGAACGCTCACTTTTGTAGGACCTGCTTAATCAACTCGAAAGAAACCAAATTAGATTGAAAGATATCAACATTCAAGAAATCGCTAGGCCTTTCTAAAAAATGTTTCGTTTAGGTCCGATTTGCCCACTAGTAGGATGCCTAGCCGTGGCCTGGACCGACTTTTAGAACACTATCCTTGATTACACAATGAATGATGTTTAGCTACAACTAATCCCAACGGATACAGTTTAAATAAACATTCTTAAGTTAATCTCAAACCGTCATTTGCTAGAAAAGTATGGAATCTTGGTGAAAATTGAGAAATTAATTTTACATATGATGCAAACACTAAGCAGTGAGCTAATAATACACAACACATCAGAATTCAAAATTGAGAAGGAAGGGGCGTACCTGTGTCTTCTTGTGTCAAAGTAACAACTCCTTCGACGTCGGAGTTACCCTTGAGCACAGCAACAGCTTTCTTCGCGGCGGAAACGACTGTCAGCGATTTCTTCGAGGCCGAGAAGGAAACAGACTGGGGGCGGTGGAGGTTCAGAGAGACGCCGCCGAAAGAGGAACGGAGAGTGGACGGAGGGGAAACGAGGAGGCGCGGAGGCGATGAGAAGGAGAGGAAGGTGTGAGAAGCCATTGGATGTTGTTGCTCTTTTGGCGTTTCGAAGAAGCGATTGGGCAAATTAGGGATGATGTTTTTATTTATTTATTTGTTGTGTGTGTGTGTGTGTACCAAACATATTTACAAGTGTATGACAAAATGTATTCATTTTTTAACGGTGATAGAAAACTGTTATGTTGGCGTGGTAATTCTTTCGCATTCTATTTCTACTACAACAAAAACTATATAAGTTAACAATATTATAAATCTAATATTTTATTAATTTAAATATATTTTAAAAAAATTAATACTTTGAAAAAAATATTTAATTTCATAATATTATATATATATATATATATACATTAATTAAATTTTACATATTCGAATATTTTAGAAATATGTATTGTTTAATTAATTTATTATATAAAGACTATGACACTAGTGTAGAATACAAACATGTTTCTATAGATATAATTCGGTGAAATTATTCCAAAATATTAAAATTTAAAACAAAGATAAATTTATTTTTAAGAAAAAATAAACAATACAAAAATTTTATATAATTTAAATATAATAATAACTATTCATTAATTAATGGTGATATATACTTATTTAAGCGTATAATCGATTTTTTATCATCTTATTATTATTATTGAATTATGTTATATTTTATACTGGTTCGGCATGAAACTATAAAATTTTATTAATTTATCATGTTTATTAATATATTAAATACTATTAAAATATGTTCAACTACAATGGAGAACACGATCCTCATTCCAAAATAAAATTTCAAAATATTAAAATATAAATGTATAAACTAGAATATGATTTTTTAACTTTTAATTATATTTAAATTTGTGGAAAAAATATTAAAGAGTTAAACATATACAAATAGTGTTATTAACTTTCAAAACTTATCATTAGTTCTTTAAAATGTTATTAATGTGGGGGTCCTGTAAATTCAGGGTCGGCTCTATGTAAAATGAACATGTTCCTCTATACCAAAATGTATTATCCCATGTTCGAAAACGCGCCCGAGTTGACTAGATCTCGGCCGGGTAAGCTTTAGGTGTGTGCTCACCATGGCGAGGAGGAGCAAATCAGAGTGGCCACGCGGTGGACTGATTTTTTCCCGATTTTACCGTGTAAACAATGAAATCGACGCCTAAGATTCCAAAAACATGTTGCTAAACTGAGAAAATTTGACCCGAATCGAAACTTGTTTGCCTTTTTAAGTTATAATCAGCCAAAAAAATGACAGAAAAATGAAAACTCGTGTTTGAAATGCATAGATGGCGGCTAGGGTTGCAGAGAATTTTAGTAAAGAGATAGAAGGTAGACATGTAATTACTTATTTAATGAATTATCCGAAAAATATAAGAAAAAGTTATATGTGGGCTTCAAAACCGGGCCTAGATGGCATTTTCCTTCGTTTCTAACCATTAGACCATCTTGACATTCGTATATTTGATACCAAATTAAATATATATTATGAAAAATGTCTTAAAATTACTCTCCGATTAATCTCCGCTTAGTTTCCGATTTTTTGATAAATCGCTAGGCCCAGACCGGCCGTCCGACTCACGCCTAGCGTAGTTTCGAACATGGATATTATCCGATTGTCAGTAAAATTATACTCAGCGGCAGACCCACTAAATGAAAAGGTGTCACGTAAGAGCAAATAGTATGTTGGGCAAAATATTTGTAAATTTTGATTTAATCTGTTATTCGTTTCAATTCGAACGAACAATTCTGGATAACTGTGACTTTACAAAGCAAAGCAAATACAAATATTGTATATCCGTAAAAAACAAAGCAAATCACAAATATTAATATTTTTTGAAATGCATATCTGATCTGTTATATACATATATTTAAAAAAATTGTATATACAACTTATATAAATATTATATTTTTATATAAGATTTAGTATTTTTATTATTAAATTTACTATATTAGTTATTAGAATTTTTAAAAGTAAATAATATTTTACTTTTGTAATAAAATATAAATATTTTATATTAGTTTAGACTATTTTTTGTACGGATCGAATCGGATAACTAGTTAAAAATATAAATATTTTCAGATATATGGGACATCAAATATCCGGGTAGCTACGGATCTAATCAAATCGGATAACGTGTTTGGACGAAACGGATCGGATCACGAAAACTTCCAAAAAACTTGAATCGATCAGTGCCCACTCCTACCTAAGAGCACTTAAATCGTTTAATTGAGAGCTTTTGAGAACCTCTTTCGAACTTATTTTCTTATGTATTTGTGTTTTCATTGGTGTATTTTTTTATTTTTAATTTAAATTTAAATTATTTAATAAAATAACCATTATTATTATTTAAATACTTAACTTAAGAATTCAACCAATGAAATTACTCTAATGTGGGAGATGTATTACATCCCCTCACAAAGCCCCCTCAAATAAAAACACTCAGCCTATTTAATCGGTTCGACTCAACGCCACTCGGCGCCAATCAGCTCGATACTCGTACACGGCTGAGTGGCTTGACTTTACTCGGCACCACGAGCTCAGCTCAATAGCTTGAACGCTCGGCCCAGTTACTCAGCTTGTAAAGTATGGCTCACCTCATTTAGGTCATACCAACTTAAGGCGAACAAAGAAAAAGACTTGCCTATAAAAAAAGAACAAGAATGACAAGGAATGGATTTAGACTTGAGAACACACAAAGATAGATGACTAAGACCACCTCCATCAGAGGTTTTAAAAAGGGGTTCTAAAAAAAATAAATCAAAAAAAAAATAAAAATACAGAACCGGTTCTAAATATGGCATTTACAGAGATGGTTAGAACCCGTTACGTGTCTCTTTGATATTGGATAATGCATTTTTTGTCTCTCTCTTCTTTCTCGAGGTTTCCAGCGTGACAACAATAGACAAATCCGTCGTTGATCGGAAGGTGAAAGCTCCGTCACCGTCTCTTCTCCTTCATCTCGTTCTCATGACGCCACCGAGACCACCGTCAGGGAGACAAAGGCCGCTGCGTTATTAATCAGATTCAGAGAGAACAGAAGGTAGCGGCAGTTGGGACACGCTTGAATGGAACAAACTCAATGTAATTCCCCTATTTTCAATTCTCTATCGATTCTTGGGTTTCAAAAGCTTTCTCCTTTCACCCACAATTAGACATACATCACGTGAATTTCGTGTTTCTGGGAATTTTTGAAAAGTTCATATTTTGGGAATTAATTGCTCAAATTCTAATGTTTTTTTTTCTATTTGGATCTGATTAAGTCGCAGCACACAGCTTCAGGTTCAAGTTCAACATCTTTCGCTAATTTGAGTTGCTTGCTCGAATCCGAGAGGGTCATCGTTGAGGTATATATATCTATGTCTCTTGAATTGGTCATTGTTACCTTATCTGGCTATTGAAATCCAACATTGGTTTGTTTTTGATAAACTCTCTCCCCTCCTTTTTCAAGTATCAGTGTGGCTCATTTGTGCAGCCTCTGATCTTTGTTTCTGGGTTTCTACAGATTTTCTTGGTTTTGAAGATCATTCTTACTCTTTGATGCTTTTACTACACAGAAGCTCATAGGAAATATGGTGGAATTGGAACTCTTCTTGTGATCAAGGTCTGCCATTGAGCATAAGATTAATCTTGCTTTTGTTTCTTGTGTTTTTGTTTAATCAAAGTTTGCTTTCTGTGTTTTGATTTTTCAGGTCTCTCCTGAATCAGCAAAGCCAATTTGGAGAACTGGTGGCAGATCCAGTTACTAATGAGCTGCTTCATTACACCGAGAAACCCGAAACTTTTGTATGTACATATCACTGAGATGACTCAGATTTTTATCATCTCCAAGATTTGATTCTAATGTTTTTCTTTAATCTTGGAAACTCAGGTCAGTGACCGTATTAACTGCTGTGTTTATGTATTTACACCTGACATTTTTACTGCCATAAGACTAAGAGATGTTTCCTCTCAAAGGAAAGACACAGGTAAAAAACAAGTAACAAAGATCTTACAACATAATGTATATGTTTTCTTCTCTTATTAGTATACATATTCAAAAGCCCTCTCATTCTTGTTCCTTTTTCTCTTGTCTTAGCAATTCTGAGACGTGTTTCCAGCTTTGAAGCTCTTCAACCGGCAACAAGGTTTGTCTGTCTGTCTCTTGTCTGCGTGTCTCTTGTCTGCGTGTCTCTTCATACATAACTGAATAGCCTTTTGAACTGAATCATCTTCTTATATGATATGTTTTCACCCTTTAGAAAAAAAAAAAAATTTAAGAACCTCTAAGAGGTTCTCCCATTGGACCATGAGAAAATTAATTACACTAACAAAGGTTCTAAACTTTTCAAATCACACAATTAATTATTAAATTATTCATTAGAGCCCATAATAGGCTCTAACCATTGGAGTTGCTCTAAAAACTAGAATTTTATACTTTATTCTTCTCGCAGACTTGTACTTTTCCTACCGGCTTAGACGAGCAACGACTATTTTTAAACACAGTGCTCACTGCTTCATATCAGTATCAGCAGGCAACTTCATCCTCAGCCGTGATAACATCACGAAGTGTCTAGGGTTGGAACATTTCAGCCAGATTTGATGATTATTTTTCACGAGAAATGTGATTTTAAAAAGCTTATGAACGCTGCATTATCTTATATGTTAAAAAGGTGTTTTCATTTTCCATATATATAATATAAACATGAATCGCTGCTGGCAGACAGACAATCATGCAAGAGTTATTTTCACTATAGGGCACTTTACGTGTTTCTATGTCATAAAAAGGCACTTGCCGCTACCGGGGCAGTTTTCATGCGAAAAGACCCAACTTGCCCTCTGTAATTCCTAACCGGGCCGATCATTTTCTTGTTTTTTAGTTCGATTGTTTAAATTTCAAAATTTAAAACCGATATGGTGGGCCCATGAACGGATATTATTGACGGATCTGTAAAGATAATTATTCACTTTCAACTTATCTTTTACCGAGACCAGAGAGGGAGAAACCGAAGCGGCGATAGCGAGTGAGAAAAACGACGGCGAGATTCGGCGACGATAAACAAGATGTCTCGACGGCGGAGTCTGCGTGGTAAAGAGATTGTCGTTGGTTAGTAATGCGCACCCCCCCCCCTCTTAGTTTGATTTAGTTTTGCTGTCGATTTGGCCCTTAATCGAGTGGACTTTTTTTTTTGATTGGAACAGACGAGGTAGAGGTTTTACCGGCCAGTCTACCGGAGAGGTTATTTGCAACGGATCGTTTCCCATGCGAGAGAATCAACATGTACTCTACTATAGATTTTCTGCTGTGCGTTAGAGACGCACTAAACGGCACCGAGGAGATGGCGATGCTGTTGAGATCTTGCTTTGGAAGCCTATTTAGGTTGCCTGTCCGTAGGGTGCTGATGGGCAAAGTGATACACGGGATGCTGACAAGGCAGGTGCTAACGAAGAAGAAATATGAGTTGTGGCCGGTGTTTGGTGGTAACCCCTTCAGATTCTCTTTGGTGGAGTTTGGGGAGGTTACTGGGTTGCCCTGTGACGAGTTCGAAGAGGGGTACAGCATCGACTACGAGTTGCCGGCTACGGAGGAGAACTATGCGTACTGGGAAAAGTTGATTGGTCCTGACAGGGATGCGACAATAGGAGACCTTGTGGCAATGGTTTTAGGCGACACGGGGATGTCGGGCTCGCGCAAGTTGAGGTTGTGTTTGATAATAATTGTAGACAGGGTGCTAGTGCCTACATCTCAGATACAGAAGCCGAGTCTGAAACATGTTAATCTTGTGAAGAACATCAAGAACTTCCTTGCTTTTCATTGGGGTAGGGAGTCGTTTGCTTGGGCGATTAGGACGATGAAGCCAGGTCCAAAATTGATGGGTAAGTGCGAGGATCCAAATGGAGATTTCTGTAAGAAGCTGAGGCAGAAGACTCTTAGGATTCTGGGTTTTCCGCTGGCGTTGCAGTTGGTGGCGTTTGAACTTATCCCCCAGTTACCGAAACAAGCACGCGGTGATGATAGCACGACATTGCTTACTTTCCCGGGGCAAGTGTTGCCACAGCATGCAGGGTTGACTGTGGTTCATTTGCGCAAAGCGGAGCATGAGGCGGGGGTAAGGAATTTTGTTATATGTACATGTTTCTTGGTCTTAGATGTAAGTAGTTAATGTACACTTGTACTAAAATAAATAGTGTACATGTAAATGCATTTTACTGTGCATATTTACAGTTATACAATAAGAATTCTAACGTGTACATTACTAAAGTAGGATGTACGCATGGATGTTTTAATATTATTTGGGTCTTATACGCTTTCGTTCTTTCAGTTGGTTGTGCAGCCGATGATGGAGATCAGTGGTACGCACGACG